>NW_022900947.1:17226916-17291006 GCF_012274545.1 Fukomys damarensis | reverse complement strand
TATATATATATATATATATATATTTTTTTTTTTTAAACCATTGACAGGGTCGTTTAGGAAAGCGTTTACTTAGTCCTGCTAATGGAAAACCGTGATAATGATCTTTGAACAATGGATTTTGGAAGCATCAGCTCTAGGTGGTGTACTGGCTCCCCAGTCAATACCGCAGGTTTTCTTTGAATTAGGAGAAGTCAGGAGGAAGGGGTGGAAGGAGTTTAGATATCTGATCTCCCCTGTGGAGAATGCTTTTTTGCATCTCCCATGAATTATTAAATACGAATTCAGCCATGCACAGGAGGAAAAAGCAGATGATTTCTCTCTGAGTATGCTGATTAGCCAACTTCTCTGTTGAGGGAAGATTCCATGTGTTTCTAGTTTCTATAGATGTCTCTAGAAATGGATCGTGATCCTTTCTACATCTCAAGTGAATGACTTTTCAATTAGCCCGTAGTTCCTTTGTGGCATTCCCTTTGCAGTCCTGCGTGGGTGATGGAGAGCAAAGGTTTAAGAAGTTTTGGATAACTTATGTAGTTTGGAGACCAGAAACAATATCTGCTACAGGTTTTGTGTTCGAGTCTCAGGCCTTTTGCTTGTTTTTATAATACCAACAATATTTTCTGAGCTGTTAAAGCTACCTGAAAGGCAGAACTTATATGTTTTTGGTGGTGGGAAGATGTTCCTGGAGGGTGCCTAACTCTTTGGATTTAAGCAGATCTGAAAATACTATTTCCTCAGACAAATTCTTTTTCTTCATCATATCTTAGTTTTCTAACATGCAAAATTGGGATTCGTACAAAGATTGAATGAGATTAGTGTGTGAGAAATGTTGAGTCCAAGCTTGGCCCCACACGATCCTTCAGTACCTATTTCTCTTGTTATTTCTGATGCTGTTTCTAGGACTATCTCCTCAGAAAATACCAAAGGATGTGTGAAATGAGATGGACAGGAAGATGTCCCCTGTGGCATTGTTTATAATAGCAAAAACATGCATTGACAGAAACTATCACAGAATATATAGACAATTGCCACTGTATTTCGTAGCTATTAAAGCCATGGGATTACTAGTCATTAACAGAACAGTATTCATAATCATTTATCTAAAACAGATTGCAAAATCGTATCATCCTTTGTTTTTTTGAAAGAGTGCAGACATAAATTGATTACACACATATCCAACAATGCCTGGGTGTACTCTTGGGTGAGGGAAATACCATTTTTAATGTTTGTGTCCTTTGCAATGTTGATGTATTATTCACTTGGTTGAAATCTGGTTCTAATTAGAAGAAGGAAAGCCTCAAATGGGTGAGGTCCTGTTCCCATTTGGGGGAAATCTTTTCTAATGGTTTTGCTAAAAGTCAAGGTGTCAGTGAAACTTTACCAGAGACTCTGCTGTGTGAACATGAGCGCGCTGAGGGCTGAGGCACTCCATCAAAGAACAGAAGCCAGGGATGAAAGATCAGGAGCATTTGAAAATGAGATCATGAGGAATGAGAACTATACAGTTGCTTGGCCTCATATATTTTTTTTTTATTAGAGGACTGACTGACATTTGAAAAGTGGAGACCTGTGCCACCGACTTGAGGTTGACTGGCATTGACGGGCAGTTTCAGACATTATTTGCCCCGGTTTTCCCAACCCGCCCCGCATTCAAGCTCTCAGCCATCTACCCTCTGAATTAAATTGTGTAAGCTATAAAACTTTTTAAAATGGCCATGTGCAGAAAGGCTAGCTGTTGTTTTCTAAATATGGCTTATCTGGATTGAAATTTTAAAAAATAACTTGTGACATTTTAAATACTTTTGCTGACTCTTGTCAAAAAAAGAAAAAGAAAAAAGAAAGTTGTACCTGTTCAGAGAGCGAAAGCGAGGAGAAGAACTGAAAATAGTTTCCTAGCAAGTCTTTATTGAAATAGTTGTGTCTAAATTCCAACAAATTTTGTAAAAATTGAAGTAATGTTTGGAAAGAGCACATGATTGCTATAAATATCTATTTATACTCATACCTTATAAATGAGCCAGGTCCTTTAATTTTCTTTATAGGTAGAAAATTATTTTCATGAATGT
This sequence comes from Fukomys damarensis, assembly GCF_012274545.1. Classification (NCBI taxonomy): domain Eukaryota; kingdom Metazoa; phylum Chordata; class Mammalia; order Rodentia; family Bathyergidae; genus Fukomys; species Fukomys damarensis. Next base: position 17,288,943 of record NW_022900947.1, on the reverse strand, counting down.
TTATCATTTTTTGTTGGTACCACTTGACCCTTAGAGTTCTAAAACTGTCAGGGCTTCCAGCTGAGCTTATGCTTTTTAGAGAGAGGACACATTTGTGTCTATGTGGGAGGATGCCTAAATGCTTGTGAACGGCTCCATTTTTCTCCAAAGGGTTAAAGTACATTTATAAAAGTCTTATGCTTTTCTTACTCCAAGTTTTTGGCAAGGGAAAAATTATATTTGTCCTAAAACCAGAATGCTTTCAAAAATGTTGACATGTACTTTTTCTATCTGTTAAGTAACTCCAGGGATAATAAATTTTATTCTTGGATTTCATTCATCTCTAACACATGCTGAAAAATTGGAAGATCGTAACATATGCTGAATGTTATTTATATTATTTATTTATAAATAATGACAATATTATTGTTGTCACTGGAATTTTCTAAAAAAGTAATTTTGCTCTGAAGACTTTTAAATGCCAGTTTAGATGAATTATATGTATTTCCCAGAAATGCCCATTTCTGTCTAAGTTGTTCTCTTCCCCTGTTGCTGTGTACTCTTTCCTTTGCTCTGTATGTTTGCCATCTTTGCCTCTGCTTATCCATCCCATCTTTATTTTATTCTCCCCTGATGGTCACTGTATTTAGATATAAGTGCTCCTCCACCTTCTTGAATGCCCTCCTCTGCTGAGAAGGTCTTAGCTCTCCAACAAGCCAACCCCCCATCATTCATTTCTTCAGGGTGCTTTAGTTGTCAAAATTACGCTTCTAGGCTAATTTTAAGCACTGAATGAGGCAATGAAAATACTTTAATGTTTTACATTCTCTTAAGGAGGCCCCACTTGGCTCTCTGGCTATTTTCTTTGATCCAAATCAAGTTCAGAAAATTTTTAATTGACTGCCATAGTTTTAACATTTTACGTGAAATTTTGTACTTTCTTTTGAAAACTCAGATTTATCCCCCTTTGGTGTAGCCACCTGCAGTATTGAACTGGAATGGAGGGGGAGCTGTCCACATTCCCGGAAATGCCCTAGACCCACCTTCACCCCACTCATTGCGCTATTATACCACTAAGCTGATCTCTGTAGGTATTTCAAATTGAAGCTCCTGTTCTCTTCCTACCTGCTCCTATAATTTCTGTCCTGGAAGCCTATTTTTCCTTCACCAAAACCAGTGTTTATAATGGGAATTCTATGGCTGGACAGGGTATTGATAGCAACATTGATATTATCATTCAAAATAACTAATATATGAGTCAACCAACTGTTTAGATCTATTGGTATAATTTATCGTATGGTATTCATAAGTGTAATTTATCATCTGGGCTTCATGTTTTATAAACCTAGTAGTCATAAAAAAGTTTTAGTATACTTTATCACAATTACAACAGTAACAAAAGTAGAAAAGATTTAAAAATTCTATGGCTGCATATCCAGCTTCCTGTGCAGGTATATTCATAGCTCTTCTGGGATTTAGAAAGTCTTTTACTGGATCACATCTGGGTTGTGCTTTTCCTCCACCAGTGTATGATAACTTCTCCTTGGTGTTGCTCCTTCTGGCTTTGGAGCTCTTTGGATTTAGCCTATGGGTGTTTGTTAAACATTTAATGGATATTTGCTAAACAAATGAACTTTTAAAATATATTCATAGGCATATATTGGAAAAAACTTGCCTTTGATCATATGAAAAGTCAATGAGAAGATCTGGCTGTTCAGCTTGAATATTTGCTTACAGGATGAAAATGCTGCCTCCCTTCCATTTCTTCCTCATTCCTATCACACCGTGCTGTGGCCCAACTTCTCAGTAAATGTTCAGCTTTCTCTCTCTATTAGACCCGGAAATGACCCTGTGTGTGATGATTTGGATTCTTGCTTGTGTTTCCAACAGAATTGAACTAAAATAATGGAGAGCAATTCTCAGAACAGTTAGGAGCTCTTTCCTTGTTGAAGTGGTCACTGAAATTCTGGCATTTAGGGTCCTTATTTTCCTATTTATATTTCAAATATTACAGCCTATGGCAGTGATTTTATTACATTAATGCACAGACAATACTATATTTGTAGATATCGTATCAGTGTCCAAAGAACTTGTACCTTTTTACCCTTGGGATTTTCTATGGAGAAGTCCTATCTCATTTTGAAACTCTTGTCACCTCCCTTTTCCTATTTCCTTCCTGACTAGAGGAATCATCACAAGTCGAAAGTGCCAAGTAAGTATTATAACATCGAGGTAGGCAAAATTTCCACCAGGCCTCCAACATCCATACCCCAAGGTTATGTGCCCTAGTCTCTTCCCTTTCAGTGTGGTCAAGACATGGGATAGTAAATAAGATGTCATTTCTGTGATCAGGTTACATGAAAAAGCAAAGGTGAAGATATTTTGCAGATGTAATTATTCCCCAAATGACATAGTTGCTTTTGATTTAATCAAATGATAGCCCATCCTGGGTGGGTCTGATTTAATCAGGTGAAATCCTCTTGAAAAGGGACCATGTCTTATTTGAGGAGATAGCATTCTCTTCAGTTTTGCCATGTCTATGGTGACAGATGACAGTAAGGGCTAAGGACCTCTCTCTTACAAGTATAACCTTCTGAATACTGTTAACAATTGGGTGGAGTTTAAAAGAGGACCATAGGGCCGGGGATTTAGGTCAGCGGTTCGGTGGCCTGCCTTGCAAGCGCAAGGACCTGAGTTCAATCCCCAGTACCAATCAATCAATCAATCAATCAATAAATAAAAGTGGACCATGAGCCCAGATAAGGATGCAGTCTTGCAGACCTCTGATCACAACTTTGTAAAGGCTGTGCAGAGGATCCAGGTATGAAATGCCCATCTTCTGATGCACGGCAACTGAAGATAATAAATGTGTGTAGTTTCAAGCCACTTAAGTTTTAATCATTTATAATGCAACAATAGAAGATGAGTATAAACATCAGAGATCTGTGTGTTCAGACTGTGGATCTGATGGCACTAGTGCCCACCATCACCTGCCTCTCTAGCATCTTCCTGCAGCCCCTTCAATAAGTGAAACCAGGGAGGGGATCCAAGTAACAGTTCAAGGTACAGATAGCCTCATCTTCTTTCTGGCTTTAGCTGATGGTTTTGTATCCTTATCTGTGAACTCAGCTTTATTCATATTTGCTTTATTATTCTGTTATGACCACCAGGAGAAGTTCTCTTTTCAGGACAGAAATATTGAGTTTGGTTTTGGTTTGGACCTTGGTTTTAGAAAATGGGGTCTTGGAACTGATCTGGAGTTAGTTCCTGGTAGACATGTTGTCTCACAGCACCAGGTGAGGAGGAAGACATATGGCAGCCACAATATAATTTTTTATGTTCATTCTCTCTCTCTCTCTCTCTCTTTCTCTCTCTCTCTCTCACACACACACACACACACACACACACACACACAAAACCCAGGTATATTTCTGTTGGACTATCTGATACAGAAGATAGTGTGACATAATGGGTGGATGGTATAAATGACAAATAATAAATATATATTTTATTTGAATTAAGCAAAAAAATGCTAACACAACTTTCACTTAGAAACAAACTCTTGCATGACTGCAACACTGAACAAAACAAAGCTGAAGCATGAAGAGCCTTCTTTTCTAACTTGTATCTAGAGACAGGTAGTAAGACACTACTTGGCTTTTTAAAAAACTGACCTCCCTTTAAGGCCTGGTCGTAGAAGTGTAAACAATGTAAATGAAGCCACCGTTGCCAGTTGTCCTATCATATCTCTGTCACCTGTGCATTCTGAGATCACACATTTACCTGCCAATATACCTGGGAAGGGTTGCTATATCACAGTTACTTTTGAATTCTTGGCAGGCAGGACTAAGGAAGAGTAATGTGGAACAAGTTTTACATCCTATTTAGAAAACACTAGTATTCCCTTAAATAACAGGTTACAATAGGAAGATACTCTTTTCACTTTGGTTCAGGTTTAGTTTTTGTGATTTATAGAGCTGTTCTTTTTAATGTTCTTTCCTGTTCAGACTTCTGGGCTTTTTCTTCCCTTTCCTCTTTGTGTAGTGGCATTTGCCTTGAATGTTGATGAGGAAAACTTGGCCCCTCCCCAAGAACTTATTTGGGGGTAATTAATTTTTGGCATCATAGCAGTGTTTCACCACTGTGACTTCCTTTGGTATGAATTGACTGACTAAACGTCCAAGCATGGGATATGTGCAATTATTGCCTTCCCTTTTGCCAAAAATCTAATCATTTATTGCACTTCCTTACTGGGAATGGGAATGGTGATTGTGTGCACAGGAGAGTAAAGATGGAATTCATTCCTGAAAACTTGGAGATTTCTGCTTTTTCTGGGCCCCTTCTTTGCCTGGAGCTCCTTTCGAGTTCTGGAAGGAGACAGTTCCAGGATGCTGAACCACACTTTAGAGACATTACATCCATTGGAGAGAGGGGAGGGCAGGCAGCAATAATCGTTTATGAACTTCTGGTAGACTCTGTAACCATGAGTAAGAGAGATGCAGGAGAGAGAGGAGGACAGGGAGACAAAGGTGTGTTCAGAAAAGTAGGGAGGTCATCTGAGGACTCGTGTCTGGGCTACAGTAAAAAGGATAAGGGGAATTTGGCCAGTAGCAGGACAGTATGTGGTGGGCCTGAACTCATTAATTCTTTAGCTAATGTTGAACTTGATCTTGAATTTGGGGGTAATTATAGAAATGATTTTTTTGCTGCTTAATGCATGGCAAAATAAAAATTAACCCATGAAGGCTCTAATTTAGAATTTGCAACCCATAAGTGCTCCTGAGGTAGGAGTCATCTCCACCTCATTCTCTGTATCTACAATAGCTTTGTGAGCTCTTGGCTTTAGTGGTACTAAACATGATGGGGAGTTCTATGAGTAAATATCATCACTAAGAAACTTGCTGCAGGGTTTCTAATGAGATTAATTAGGTGATTATACATTTTAAAATAAAAAATTGGAGAGAACAAACTAAGCATTGTTTCCCACACATGAAAGCAGAACTCCAAAAGAATGCTGCAAATGAATTCACGGATTCCCATTGGATTCAACATATGTTTTGAAGATTTGAAATAATATCCCTTTTATTAGTCATCACTCTTCCTTCTCATCTAGCCTTCTGAATGAGTAAAGAGTCCATAAGATTTTGGAAGACTCCTTGTTGCTCTTTCCCCAGGTGTGGGGATTAGGAAGAGCCTCTGGGTAAGTGACCAGATCTCAAGAGTTAGGAAGCAGGGCATGAGCACAGAAGAGCAGGTCAGCCCTCCACAGGCTGTCAGTGACATCAGGTAGAGGGGAGCTCAGTCCAGATGGATAGGCAAGGGCTGGGGAATATTCCCAAGGCAGAAGTCCAGGCTGGAAATTGCCTATGGGGCAAAGGCTAAGAGTGAAAGTTGGCATCATATGGCCAGCCTGACTAATGAACAGGAGCATAGTACTTTTAAGTTACCACTGACAGATGACTTACACTTCCTGACGGTAGACTTTTCTAATATTAATATTGTCATCAAGAGGTTACCACCACCTCTGTGGTTGTCCAAGAAGTTTTGGTGGCCAGTCATGTGTGTTTTTCTCTCCACACTCTTTCCTTTTCATATACAGGTGATTGTAGCTTTAACTATTTTGGAAAGTCTTAAAACTCTTTTTGGTTTCTAATGCAAGATAGGCACAAGATGGCAGCTCTGTTTTTGTGAAGTAGCTCTATGACTAGTTTCTAAGTGAATATGGTACGTATTCCTATAAGGAGGCCAGGAAGATGGAAGCAAGGTATACTTTAAAGCCAGATTTCTAATTGAAGTAGCCAGAGATAATGTGCACAAATATCTCTTGCTGGGTTGCACATTAGATACCCCATTAACTTAAAAATAGAATTCAAATGAAAATTATAACCCTTGTTATTACTCATAACTGCAGATCAGATAAGCTGGCATTTTCCCCATAGCTTCATAGACTAGTGATCTCCATGAGAAATTATATATTACACCTAATAACTAATTATCATTAAAGAGGCAATACTTTTTCAAAGAAGGTATAAGGCAGCTACAGATTTCACATGAAATAGTTGCCACAACCTTATGATGAAGTTTAGCTTCTTCCTGCTATTTCCTTGTAGGTTCTGGCTGACTTAATCCAGATCTTGGGTGTAGAATTGCATTTGGTTGTAGTGACTGTGAGCCAGGGCAGGTCAATGAGAAAGAACACTGAGGACACTGTAAACTCAAGGGAACAGGCTTCAGCCTTTAAATGGTCCCAAGTGGCTCCAGGAACCCGTAGCCCAGAAAGCCAGGCAAACTCTCATGCTTCCGCTTTAGCTCAAACTATCTTCCTTACTGTCCAAGAATAGGAATTAAATACCTCATGCACTACTTAAATTACAGTATCCAATGTACATTTTCAGATTTATATGAGTGTGTGTTTGAGACATTAATGTATACTTATTGCTGTCTTTTGAAGCCCTGAAAATGGGAAGCAAATATCTTGATAGTTGATGTGAAAGTCCCTCTCTGCAGACCCAAAGTCACCAGAGAGGCAAGAGAGAAAGTTCTGACCTCTCTGAAAAAGACAACCTGACTTTAAAGTCTGTTTTGCAGATGATTTGTTTTGTAGCTAACAAGAGAAACACTAGATGGTAGCCTCCTGTTTATAGGTAGCACATAGGGTGATGATGCTCACTTCCCTTTGTTCTTAAAATTGCAAAAGTCCTGCTTGTACCATTTCTTATACACTCTGGAACATTCCCCAGGGAACCCACCACCTCTCATTATCATAGTTGAACAGATAGTTCTGAACAGTGCTTTAGATTTCTGTGTGATGCCAAGTGAAAATTAACACTTATGGGGGCTTTTATGATTCCAAAATCAATATCTCAGTGTTGGAGTTTGGAGACCCTACCACATCCTGGAATGTGTCAGTAGTCACAATTTCTGTTTCCCTAGGCTTCTTAGGTGAGTATTGGAATGTACTTTGCCCAGGACAGTTTTAATTTCCTATGTATCTCCATTTTTTTTCACTTATGTATGTTTATTAAGTTATTATCCTGCTATCAAAATTTTGTCTAAGCTCACTATTATATGAATTCAGTATAGGAGTCATGAATATACATTACATTAATTAGTAATATATGTGCATCTTTACTTTCTGATATGCTTCAAATTTCCCATTATACGTTTTGTTTTTATTTCCCACCAGAATATGAGGGAAGGGATATTTTTTTACCACCATTGTTTTCTTAGAACAGGCATATGATAGGCATTTTGTCAGTATTTTTGTTAGATGAGTGACTCCCTCATGAAGTTTGAGTGAGTGAACAAATAGTGACTATAATGGTAAACTCCACTTTTGGGGGTGTTTCTCAATTGCCTATTTCTGTCCTCCTTTTCTTTTCTTTCTGCTCTTTTCTGTTGTGTTCTTTTCCTTTCACTTTCCTTCTCTACCCCTCCTTTCCTCCCTTCCTTCCTGGTACTAGAGATTGAAACCAGAGCCTTCACAATGAGCCATGTTTTGAATTTTAAATTTTGAGACAGAGTCTTCCTACATTACTAAGTAACTCAGGCTGGCCTTGAACTTGCCACCCTCTGGCCTCTGCCCCCAACAGTGCTGGGATTACAGGTGTGGACCCTTGAAAACTAACATGTACACCACCATCCAATGTGAAAGCTATCACTCATCGAGTGACCTGTTGTGTTCCAAGTGCTGGGATGAGTGATTGTTGAATATATGAACAAGTCTTTAATTTACACTCCTGTGAGTTATGTATTATGATTCTACCTATGTGGTAAATGAGGAAAATAAAGCTTAGCAAAGTTAAGGGTTTGTGTAAGAATGCAGTATTAATACAAGAAGTGGCCAAGCCTTGACTTCAGGTCTAGTTAACTTCAGAGGTCTTCCTTTAATCACAGTAGCCTCCCAATGTTGCACGATATATTTCTTGGATTCATTCATCCAGCCAGTTGGAGAACCTTTGTGTGCAAGACTCCGTGGTGGGTACCTGGCCACATAGTCCATGACTTTTTTACATGCTACACAGTATTTTGGGGGGTCTTCAGTACAAGGATTAGATGTTGAGGTGAAGGTGAGTCTCTGTACCAGCAGGTCAAACTGACAAATTTTAGCTCATTTATTTTGTGGATATTCCCCGTAGTCGGGTCATGAATAGTAAAATACCCCATAGATGATTGTAGCAGGTCTCTTCTGAGGCCCAAACAGATTCAACTGCTATGTTCTGAAACCAAGACCTCCTAACTTTCCCTCAGGCCCTGCTAAACCCGACACTGCCCTTAAAGTCTTGACTTAACTCGTGCTTTACTGGCTTCACTTCTCATATTACACGCTTACAGGGCCTTGCTGGTAACAAGAGGATGGAGCATGAGAAGGAGGCTAGGCACGCAATACCACCTTCAACACACAGCATTGCACTGCTTGTCATCCTAACAGGCTGATTTACCCTTCAGGACTGCATATTAGTTTTCAATTAAACTGTATCATTTCAATGCCACTCACATTTCTTGGTCACCCTTATGTCATCATGAGGAAGTACCTCTAACGAGCAAAATTAGCCCCTGTCCTCAGAGCAAAGGCTGTGAAGGGCGCCTGGCCATCTTTCTGCTTCCTTTACTGGATGACTCTGTGTCCCAATGTTTATATTCATTTATTAATGCAATGCTGTTTGGAAGAGGTCCTGTGCTGTACAATCAAACTCTCAATTAATTATGTAAAATGCTTGCAAAATAGCGAATCACCATCAGGAGTATTTTGCCTTCTCTCTCTCTCTCTGTCCTCACTGTATTATTTTTTAAATTGGCTGCGGGACACATTGCAGCAAATATTTCATATGGGAGTTTGTGCCACCATAATAATTAATGCCAGAAAGCTATGTGAAGGTCTTCCTGGATTAAGTAAACTAGCCCTTCCCAAGAATGGAAAGATAAATGTTGGGAGAGTTAAGAAGAAAGCTGCTATAAAAATGACCTAAGATTGAAGATATTTAAACTGAGGGAAAAAAAATCCATATATTTTTACCTTTGCGGAGAAAGGTTACTATTTTTCTAAGACAGTAATGGAATAATAACATTTCCAACTAGCTAATAATTGTACAACTGTGTGATCAGATGCCTATAGATGTTGTTGGGAAGAAAGAAAATTAACAGGGAGCTATGCTTGCCCAGTGTTTGTTTGCTGCCTTTCTGGTGATTAGATTCTGTCAGTCAAAGCTGGTTTTTATATAAAAGCCATTAGGAGTTAGATCTTCAATACTTCTGAAGGACAACCAAACTTGGATGCAGTTAGAGATAGCAGGTACTCCATGGTTAATGTTATCGTGGGGGTGAATTATAGGTATTGGCATTTAGTTTTGTAAACTGTGCTTACCTAGGGATTTTAATAAACCATGGATTGAAGTTTTATGTTTTCCTTTCCTAAGAACATATAGCATTTTTATACCGAGACTTTATTGGTTGCTTGTATGGCTTCATCAAATCACAATTCATAGCATAGATGTACAAGGACCAGAAATAGATATATTCCAAGCTGTGGAATAAGATCAGTTTGTAAGTCAATATCTGCCAAGATGGGGAAAAGCTCCTATGGATCTTTTGTGTTCCCCTTAAATAAAGAGCTTTTTTCTTCCGGCTTCAAATAAACTTTTATCTCCCCCAAGTTGGTTGTGAGGTCTTCAGTGCCTCTAATGAGGACCAAGCCCGGATGACAGTAGGTTGACTCAGCACCGGAGGATTCAGAGGACAGAGTCCAGCTCCTCACATCTCTTCCCAGCTGGGCAAAATCTAGCAGAGCGTGTAGGCTGGGCTTCCTGCTTCTCCTCCGGCCCTTCCCAAGCCCCTTGTCTGTTGTGCTTTGTTCCCAGTTCTCTCTTGTCTGTGGCAGGAACTTTTATTGAATATTCTGACCTCATTTTCTGGGTATGGCTCCCAGGATGTCACTGCAAGTTCTGTGTGGAGAGTAGGCCACAGAAAGGGCTGCACTGCAGAGCTGAGGTCTGCGTGGCTGAGCTGGTGCAGCAGCCCTGAGCCTTGTTTCCTTGTTAGATCGCGTCTGGACCACTCCAGAGCTCTCCTACCAGCACCCCTTGAGCTATTCGGCATAATCAGAGCGTCTTTCTTGTCCCACCCCTTTCCCTTGCTTTTATCTCTTTGATGCCTCTGGCTTGCTCCTAAGGTAAACACAGAGTGCTGCCATGGTTGGGCTCTGATTCCCTCACCCGTGACCCTCTGCGTCACTGAGCTCCGGTGACGTGGCATTCTCGAAGCTTTTCTTCCATCGGACAAAGGACCTTCTCTTTCTCCTGCACAAATGCTCTGCCTTCTGCAATTGGCGTCCCGGCTTCTCAGTCCATCTCAGCTCCTTCTTCCCTTCCTCAGCCTCACCGTGGCCCGCACTGCACAGCACGGCACTGCTCTCCTCTGAAGCGCTTTGCGTGCTTAGTGGTTCCCTTCTGTGTGACTTGGTGGATGTTTGTCTCTTCACAGTAGATGATAATAAGGACACTTCTGTTTTGGCTCAGTGTATCATCTCCAGGACTTGGGGACTGGCAGTGTCTGTCACAGAGAGATATTTTCATACTTCTTAGTTAAATTAAGGAAAAGATGAAAAAAATGATTGTGATTGTGTATAAACATGAATGGCGGAAGAGCTATCACTCTTCTGTGGGTTAGAGAAAGTTGTGATGGTAGCATGGCTTTCCGTTTATGCTTGAAATACTGCGTTTTACTAAGTGTAAGAGCCTACAATTTTATCATACATAATTATAAATCACTCGGAAAGGGAAAATGTCAATAAAATGGAAGTTCTATTGAACATAAGATGTATCCCAATTTTGGAATGACCATGTTTTGAACCAATGTCGAGGGGCAAACCCATAAATTGCCAGCACACTTGCCCCCCAGCAGTGACATTCCCAGCAGCTCTTCCTCACATGGGTGCCGCAGTGTTTTCTCTAACTTTCAATGTGATAGAGCTCCCCCCCCCGCCCGTGGTAAATCAGGAATATTGAATCTAGTCTTGAGTATATAATTAGCTAAATGCCCCCTGGGAAGCTATGTCACCCCTGTAAGACTCAGTGGGATTACATGCCAAGTCCCCCTCTGGATCAGAGATCCCCAACCATGTGTTTAAAAAATCATGATTTCTGAGTTTGGAAGAAGTAAGCCCATCTCTTCACACCTTGACTCAGAGGGTTTTATCTCGGCCAATTAGCTCATTTGACAGACGAGGGGACTTTCAAGAGGATGACATGGCCGTCCAGGCCACCACCCCCAGTTCTCTGGAGCACACCAGACAGACTTCGTTCTTAACACTGCCCAGGACAATAGAGTCTTGTACTCTATTTTAAGTTTCTGTTTACCCTGGATTCCGAGTTTTAAAAGCCCATTTTAGAAAAAGCATATTTTATTTTTGTCCAAAGCTCCCTTTATTTCACATGGAAAATATGAATATGAATTCCCTCACAAGTTTAGTGCTTATAATTTTTTTCAAGCCACCAGATTCCAGTTTCTTTATTGCTCCTTTATAAATTTAAATCTTATTTCTTAGGCATAATGTAGGGACTGAGGACATTTCTGCAGGGTCCTGTTTTAAGGATTTCAATTCCTCTGAAGATGTCCTCTCTATGTGTAAGCAGGTGGAGTTTTACAAGTCATGAATACTGCTGGAAAGCTCCCAAGCAAGCACTGAGTAGGGCAATGTGTCCTGGAATAAATTTCCTTGGGTACGTGCAATAGGTCTTACAGACACAATCTCCCAATCTGTTTTGTGAGATTTGTGTGCTGCTCAATATGACTTTAATTTTACAAATAATGATGGACAAGTCACTCAAGTAGGCAGAGATGGAGCCAAGATTCCAACTCAAATCTATTTCTTTAGGAAGCTTGGTATTCTAGCAGTTTGCCTATTCTGATCCAAAAACCTTGATTTTTTTTTTCATATTATGTGGCTAGGCTTGTTCTTGAACTGTTAAATTATTTACCTTTACTGGAGGACAATAACACAATCACTGATTTCCTTAAAGAGATTTATCAAAGGTTTCTTTGGTTCTTTTCATTTTCTGCCTTATCTAAACACTCCTAGGACTTTATCATCCCCAAACAGCCACCTCAGAGGTGAATTCTGCCTTAGGATAATGGTACATAGTCACTAGTGAATGGAGATTGAAAAAATGAAATTAAACAATTTTAATTTATCACTAGTGCAGGAGTTTACTACTTCATTGCAGGAAGTTGCCAGTGTGTTTTAACCATACCAGATTTGAAGCCTAGAGTCATGGAATCTTTACCCTTCTCGACTCAGGGCAAGGTTGATTTCTGTCCCTTGGATCACTCATATCACTTCTTTTGGAAGGCAGACCATCTCTGAGCTCTGTAAAAGTGTCATTTTCCCTCTCTTCAACTCAGAAAGCTTTGATGGCAGAATTCTGAAATGGTCACGGCTTTGAGGACCAGAGAATTCCCTGAGTTAGAGTTTAGGATCTCTCTATCATCTGTGATAGCACAGATGGCTTGGATTCCAATGTGACTTGAGCCAGCGATGCTCAACATCAGTTTCATCTTGCCCGTGTTTAAGATCTGTCCTTCAGAGTTTCAGCACAGGGATGAGCCATGTGCCTCTGATCAGTGCTCAAATTTAAGACATCCTTTGAAGAAAACAACAAGCCTGCATTATTATTTTTGAGGATTGTATTGCTGTTTATATAATGACAGCTGCAGGATTTTAAAAGATTTAGTCTTAAGTTTTTTTTAAAGAACTTTCATGCATGTTTTCTTAGTCTTTCAATCAATTTTGCACACTGTGGTTAAAGTGATTAAAAAAAATAAATCAGTCTGATTCTTATCATATCCCCACTCAAAGCCTCTATTCACTTCCTGTTGCTATTAAAATAGATTCCACATGCCTACTCATGGTTTCAAAGGGCCTAAAGCTGCTGACCCCTTCCTGTCTCTCTGCTCTATCCCTCCTCTCTCCATGGGGCCACCTAAATCTTTTTCCTATTACTGAAATTCATTTCTGCTTTAAGGTCTTTGCACTTTCTGTTCTCTGCATCTCAAACACTTTTTGTGTAGATGTCTGCATGGCTGGTTTGACGACACCTGAAACAGGTGTCGGCTGAGTGAAACCTTATAGCCCAGGTAATGCACTAAGGATGTGTTTACTAACTTTAAAGCACAACCTCAAACCCCATGCTCAAGAAGACCCACAACTGTGCATTTCTCTATTCTCTTTCTGTATCTACTCTATAGCTATTTTAAGCCTTATAGACTTGGAAAATATTTAACTAAGTTCCCGGAGGTTGAAGGAGCATAGCTTTGATTTCTTTTGGATTTCTCTCTTCAGCGTTAGTTATTTGGAGGATAAGAAAACAAAAGATTTGATTGTGCACATTGTAGAAAGCATACTGGACTCTGTGTTCAAGGATAGTTTTTCTGGACTGACCTGGCTAATCTACTGTGCATGTAGGTAGCACAGCCTCCTCTCCAGATCTTAGTTTTCCCTTCTAGGGAAAGCAACTTTGGATTCCATTTTATTCTCTATATTCATTAGCAGAGTTTTCAAATACGACCATGACTCTTTGTGTGATCACAAAGTAGATTTCTCTGCGGTGTTTGAGAGAGGAATCTGACTAAATAAAATCTAACAAGATTAAATTGTACACAGCTTTCTATTTCAAATTTGTTTTCTCTGCTATAGAAAGGATTCAGGACTTTGTGAGGTGGATCTGGTGCCATAAAATGTGAATATTTCCTCCACACCCCCTCAAAATTACATTTAGCATGTCTGATGGGAACAAGTAACAGGAAAAGAAAATGCCACATGTGCGGGTTGCTGAGTGGCTGAATCCAAACCGAGACAGTGACACATAGTGAAGGACAGTATGATGTGCATTTTTCTGGTCTTTATCTAGAGGTTCCTGGAGAACTTGCCAATTCAATATTGTGTCTCTAATCTTTTTGTTTGTGTTTTAGTGGAAAGCAAAGCTAGAAAAATATCATCGTGATTGTTTTCTTTAAAAAGGCGGTATGCATTTTTGAGAACCCAAATACTGGGATTTTGCCAGGATCACTTGCTTGATTTTTTTTTTAAGCCCTTTTCCCACTGTCTCAGTAGCGAATTGCAAGGAGACCAGTGGTTTCTGTTCTCTGGAAACAGTGAATCAGGTCGAAGTGAATTTATAAAGAAAGCAAAGGCATGTTTCCAATTTCTGGACATCCCCAGAAATGCTTGTTTTTAAGTTCTCCCCTTTTCCTTTTCTTTGTGTTTTTATCATCTGATCCACGTGCAACATAACAAGCCCCTTTGAATGACTCTCTTCCCAATGGCCATGACACTAGCCTGATTGTATGTCTCCTTGCTGCATTTCTTGGTATGCTTTGTGCTTGATGTATGATTGGGCTGATTATCTCCCTTTCTTTTGGGCAAATAGCTTCACTCAATCTCTGGTGATACTTGAAGAGCATCATTTGGTGCCACATTCTAATTAAGGACTTGTATCCAGCAGTACCAGTTTACAGTCCTTTAACAGCTTTTCGTGTGTTGTCACAGGGAGTCAGCTCTCTCTGAGGACAGGCTGAGTCTGTGGCAGCCAAAACCCCTGAAGGAGATTCCTGTAATTATCAGTGATCAATGTTTAATGCCTCTTCAACCAATCCCACCTTCACCCCTTTGCATGAGAAGACGTCAGGCGAAAACATCAGCTATAGCAGCTTTATCATGAGCTTGATTTCATTTAGAAGAAAACGGATTCTAGCCCGGCTTTGGAAATATCCCTAGACTTAAAATATCCTGTTTCTGATGTGCTCTGTGATGTTAGTTGCTAGAATGCTATGATGTCTATGCGCAATGGATAGGATGACTTTTAAAGATATATAGTACCATGTTCTTACTAAAAAAATTACCAGGAAGGAGAAAAATCATTTTCTCTTCCCTCTCCCTTCCTTACAAATGTGATCTCTATCGTTTCAGCATGGGAGCTTATGAATGCTCCAAAGAATGAGTGTGGAAAACTAAGGGTGCATCCCAGAGAGATGAATCATTTTCCCCTCTCCTCCTAATTAATAGCATGGTATAACAGAGAAAATCATTAAAACGTGAAGGTGTGCTTTTGCAAGTCACCTTTATCAAACAGTGAAATAATCGTAAGCTCTATTAGATCCTGTGTATTTTTAACATGATAGATGGGCTTACTTTTTCTATTGTTCAAATGTGAGAATGCTTTAAAAAGAAAAACTTGCTTTTATTGTCATTTTTAAAAAATATGGAAGGGGATAAAAAGAAAAATGTAATAAGAGCAGTATATTTTTACGTCAAAAAGTAACCTTTCTACGGTACTCTTTAAATAAAACTGAATATTGGGAAAGATAAGTAGTTCCCTTATTTATCTTAGTCCAATATCTATTTTACTCACCGCTGGTGGTTGGCATTGTGTGATGATGTGACATAGAATCAGAGGATACGGGAAAACAGGAGATTCCCAATTTAACAGTTACTCACCAAACTTTTGCCCTTATCTCTACATCACAGAAAAATAAGTAGTTGTTAAATTTCAAATCCTGCAGTCTTTCTGATTTATCATCAAATTCTGGATGCATTTAGCTGCCTGGCATTGGGGAATCCAATAAGTCCTGTCACATAGGAAAGGAAGAAAAAATCCTATTGGATAATGGGTTGCATTCTCCCCCACAGTGATTTATTTCTGTCACAAGACTTAATTTTATCACGAGGCAGATGCTCTGTCTGTATCAGTGCATTCATTTCTGCATTTATCTGCTTCATTAAAAGAAAAAAAAAACACCTGCTGCTCTTTGGGGATGTATTTGGCTCCTTTATTATATGCCCCGATGACCTGATTATGGGTGATTTAAGCACATCTTTAATTTTCATTTTTTTCCAAGTCGAAACTTCCTTAGCTCTTTGATAAAGTGAGTCCTACATGAACGTGAGCTACGACAAGTGAAATGGCAAAGGGTGACCATTACAGCGACAGAAAGTGTTAACATCGAGCTCTCTGATACCAAGACTCTGCGATTCATGTCAGGGAATAAGCAGAGCTTAGCGGGGGTTATCAGGTGACGGCTGGGATGAGGCGGTGACGGCCCGTGTTATGAATTAATTTTGTTGGGCCACGTGTGGCAGACATGTGGCCTTTCACAAAATCTGCAGGTGTACTTAGAAATATACGTGAGAGAAAGGAGAAGAAAAGAGAAGAGAAGAAAGAAAAAGAAGGAAGAAAAGACAGAAGGAAGGGAAGGGGAGGAAGGAGGGAGAGAACAGAAGAGAGCGGAAGGAAAAGAAGTAAGGACAAAGGGGAGACAAAGAAACAGATGAAGAAAAGATGAAGGAAAGAAGGGAGGAAGAAAGGAAGGAATGTAAAGGAAAATGCTGTCATTTCTGCTTTAAGGTCTTTGCACTTTCTGTTCTCTGCATCTCAAACACTTTTTGTGTAGATGTCTGCATGGCTGGTTTGACGACACCTGAAACAGGTGTCGGCTGAGTGAAACCTTATAGCCCAGGTAACATTCAGTTCTTGTGTCTCATCAGCTGGGCACTCCCTTCAATCTGCCGCTTGACACAGATTAGATGCTGCTCCTCTGAATGATCGACCTTGTTCTTGGGGCGACTGGGGTCCTCCGGTTGAAGTCCTTTACCAACTGTCATCATTCCAGAAAAACGGCTGCATCTGCCTCTCCCTGCTTTCTGCAGGCTCTCGCCACTGCCCAGTGTCTTTTTCTTTGTACCACCAGCAGGTCCCCGGGAGAGATGCCCAGAGGGCCCAACTGCTCAGAAAGCTTAAGAGACCTGCAGTTTCCAACCAGCTAGCCTGTTGTCACCTGCCAAAAATGGATGACAAGACAAACTGCTTCTGTGAAGTTTGCAAAATCCCTTACTCACTTCCTTTTGGTTTCTCATCCAGTTTCTCTTTTTTAAAAAATAAAAACTCAGCCCCTACCCTTCATATCTTTTTTTTTTTTTTTTTCATCCAAGAAGGCACAGAGGTTAAGGTAGATTCTAATCCCAAGCTTCCCGGATTTGCATTTTACTGGGATCACTGCGAGAAAGCTAATAGACAGGAAAGGAGACCAAGTTAATGACAATTCTCTAAACAGCTGTTGTATGATTCAGCTTCACTACTTCAGTTAATTAATCAGCACCTTGCTGGCAACTCTGAGGGAGAGACTCGTTAGATACTGGTAGCAAACAGACAATGCTTTCATATCAAATATGTTCAACAACATCTAACACAGTGCTAACTTCCACAGAAGAGGGCAGGGAATACCAAGGCTTAGAAAGCGACTTGGGAAGAGGCCTGGGTATTCTTGCAGACACACACTCTCTGGAAGCGCTACATACGCCACTTTCTTCATTGTCTGTTGCCTGCCCAAATAAAACATGAGCAAAAGAATCTCCAGGATTCCCTGTGATCACAGATGCCTCTTTTTATTGTAATAAATAAATGTGTATTCGGAGGTTAATCACAATGTGCGTGGTGAACAAGCAAGCATCTTCATTTCTGATTTTAGTCACAGTATCCCGGTTGGAATTGAAATCATTGAAATAATCCTCAAACTCGACAACAACGAAGGGAGATCAGAGCATTCAAACACAGGCCACTCATCAAGCTCCTGCAGCATTTAGGATGAGTGTTATTGACTCTTCAACTTCCCCCTGACTTTTTATATTCTAAAGGGGGAAAAAAAATCTCTTGTTCTCCGAAAAAGTCAATAATGTCATACATATTTTATGAAGGATAATGCACAAAAATCTTAAACAGACAAAATTACATCTATACCTGGCCAATAGACTCTGCATTTTCTTATTCTCCTAAAATAGTTGAGTTTGGTGTAAAAATTGTGTGACTCAACAAGTTTCCTATTACCACATAACTAATTCAGAAGATAGCATTTTGCATAGTTTTTTTGTTTTGTTTTGTTTTTTGAGACAGGGTCTCACTGTGTAACAGAGACTTACCTGAACTCACTATGTAGCCCAGGCTGGTCTCGAACTGACAGTGATCCTCCTGCCTCAGCCTCCTGAGTGCTGGGATTACAGGCATGCACCACCACGCCTGGCTCTTGCATAGTATTTGTACTCTCTCTTTTTTACTTTGTGTCTTTATCCTACCATTATACAAAATGAAAATTGTGGAAACATGTTGGAAAAAAATGAAGAAAGAAAAAGCATAAACAAATACTACATATTTGCTATCAAATTATGCACATTTTCCAATTAACTTTAAATTTTCCATTATGGATATAGTGAGAGAGAAAATATTGATCACAATAAGTAATACCCATAATTATTACATAAGTTTAAAAATACACATGTATGTGTTGTGTGAGTTTGGTTTAATTTACTTTATAACTTTCCATTCTTTGGGGGGTAAAATTGCAGAAATTGTCTTATCCATGTAGAAACTACCACACTCAGGAAATTCCCTTTGACTTCCCTCCTGTGCTATTCTCACAACTGAAATTCAGTCTTGAGTCTCCTGTGTACCTGCCAGGGGTCAGGACGGAAATATGGCACGTGTACCATCCTTCAAGCCAAGGACCGGAGGAAGCTGTATTAACCAATTCATTTAGACGATTTATCCAGTGGACCCATATGTAGTGATGTAGACAATTATGGCTTCAGCTCTCTAATGAATCCTACATTATGGCAGAAGAATATCAGAGAGTCTGTAATACTCTAGGGAGCTATAAAGAGAAATGTCCCTTTTAAATTAGCTTTATGGCGCTGAAGCTTTATGTATTTACTTGCAAGTTCAATATTAACTTAAAGTACTCTTCTCGAACCATCTCTATCGTCAGCTGCAGCATTGCTTGTAGAAAGAGTTTTCTTGGCAATTAATGGTGAGTCTGTTTCAAAAAGAAAAACAATCCCCACCTGCTACACAGTTGCTTTTGTACAGAGAGAGTGGGATGCATTATTAATCCTACGTAATCTGACATACAAACTTTAGATAAAAAAAGGACTTTTGCCAAGTCCAGTGACTCAGTGTGCGATTTACTTGTAGATTTTGTCTGTAGATAGACTTTTTCACTTTTTTCTCTTTCCACATCCTGGGTTCCTAATTTGTGACCCACTTGGAAAAGAAGAGATAAGAACTTTATTAGGGAAAGAAACAGCAGTTGAGTGGTGGCTTGGTATTGTTTGGCTTTGGTGGACCCCAGGCTAGTTGAAGACACCATGCTGTCTCATCAGCTTTCATTAGAAGCACTTAAAGCTTAACCAAAGGTGGCAAATATGGCACACATATGAACACTGTGATATCTGCAGCAGACATCACTATTTGATCATAATATCTCTCCTACTGAACCCACCAATAGCCTTAGACTCTTCTGAACACTAAGCTCTATGAAGCCAGATACTAATTGAACAAAGGTGCCACCTGAGATAAAATTTATTTACTGTCTTAGCCTATACTAGGGTTTGGCAAAGTCTAACTCATAACCAAACCTGGTTGTCCACCTGGTTGTGTGAATAAAGTTTTATTGGGACAGAGTCATATCCCTTCCTGTATTATCAGTATATGCTTTTATGCTCTATTTGGCCCTATACAAAAAAATTGCTCACTCCTGGCCTAAATCATTGTAAGTCTCCTTTATGTGCCCTCATCCCTCTTTGCAGAAATAGACAAGGAAGGAAGCAGTCTTAAAAGAGAGCAGGGAGTGGGTGGATGAAAGGGACGAGGAGAAGCTGGCACATACCAGGCCCTATGGGCTGATCTGATGAGCTTTGATTGGTCAGATCAGCCCATTGCTGGGATTCAGATGCAGTGGACTTGATGTATGGGGATCCTATTGTGCAATTCTGGCTTGAAAGTCCTCTTTGAATGGAAGCATTCACACCAGTGGTTACAGGGGTTTTCACATCTATGGAAGCTATTATCTTAGGTTTTGTCATCATCACATTTATTTAGAGCCATGGCTGCTGCTCACTTCCTGTGTGACTTTGGACTTTGCATTTAAAATGAGGTGATGTTTACCTCATCGGGGTGAAAAATACCTTTAAGAGTTCTATCACTGTTGGCCTCCATCATCTTCCATCATCAAAGGTAGAAAATGCCATCACAGCTGGGACCATGCTCATAAACTACACCATGCAGGCACCTGGGGATTATCCTTCCTATTCTGTCCTCTGAATATGACAAGAGTGTGCTTTCTCCATAGCTTCTGTAATAGTTGCTGAACATATATCTTTCATGCCTTTGAGGATCATCTGTCTAGGGTCCTGTGCTAGGCTGATTAGTTTACCTCACAGTCAAAAGGACTCTAGATTGCTAAGAAGGATTCTTCACTGTCTCATTCAGCATAGCAAACATGTCAAACTAGATGCCACTCATTTCCTCCCTACAGTCTATCAGAGGAATAAGCAGGTGAAAGACAAGTAGGGAGAGAAGAAGGGGTGGGTCCGTGGGGAGAGGTTAGTGCCCTCCCTGGCCAGTCAGCTCCAGAAGGGACTCTGGAAATGTGGAGACTTTGCGCAATGGAGGAGAAGTGAGCTTTCCAGGTTTGTGGAGAGTGGGAAGTAAAGAATGTAAGAAAACTGAGAGAAGCACATGCAGCCATATCCCACTGGAGGGCAGTGGGCTTGAAGAAGATAGTGCAGATCTTTCTGTGCAAAGCTAAGAGTCTAAGAGTCTTAACTTTTGTACTATTGGGAGCTAGTAACCAGGACAGTGATATCAGGAAATGGTGGAGACTTTAAAAGAGCACAGTATTTCGGTGGTCACAGAGGAACTGTAAACTAAAAAACACAGTTGCAAAGGATTCCCTGAAGGAGTGTGTGTGTGTGTGTGTGTGTGTGTGTGTGTGTGTGTGTGTGTGTTGATGGGATTCTCTTTTCCACAGTCAGCCAGCATGACTTCCTCACTTGACTTTCTACCAGGTATCCCAGGACATCCAAAGGACCAATCAGAACATGCCAGCGCTTGTCTAGATGCTCTCCTAGGCTCCTCAGTTTTACTATGATCAATATTCATAGTGAGAACTTTCCACAATGAGAGATTGATTGTATCACCATGATTTTGATTCACACTGAATTATATTAAACTGCTAACTTAGGTAGAACATTATCAATTTCAGCCTTACTCTTGTACATGTGTTTCTTTTTTGGCAAGAAATCCTTCCTGGACAAAGTTGGTAACTGTCCTGAGTCTGGCATGATCTCTTTTCTACTTTGTTAAATTTTACTCTTCCATTTTTTGATTTTATTTTCATCTTCCATGTATATTGCCGTGACTAAATCCACTGGTTTAAGATGTCTGGTCACTGTCATTTTTGTTAGGTCTCTGGAGTCCTTCTGCAAAATTTGCCTACTTTCCTCTCTTGTACTAAAAGCTTTTTCCTTTTTCATAATATTTTATGCTTTTTGTTCCTGTGTGTTCCTGACTCTTGTATTCTTGTTTGCTGCTATATCTTTGGTCTTAAGGCATCAGGCCATATTGTAAGAAATGTATCCTTTAAAATCTGATTTGCCTACTTTCCTCTCTTGTACTAAAAGCTTTTTCCTTTTTCATAATATTTTATGCTTTTTGTTCCTGTGTGTTCCTGACTCTTGTATTCTTGTTTGCTGCTATATCTTTGGTCTTAAGGCATCAGGCCATATTGTAAGAAATGTATCCTTTAAAATCTGACAGACGCAAGTTAGAATTCTGAAAGTCCAAGTTATTATCCTTTATGACTTTGGAAAAAAAAAGTACTTCTTTCATTTTCTTTTCCTTCATCTACGAAAGCGAATTTACTAGAACTACTTTGCAGGTCACAGTTAGCTATAAATTGGACACATGTTGTGTGCCTAGCATTGTGCCTGCCTAAAAACTGCTAACTTTGTGGTACATCACTAGTAGTAATGTTTTTTTTTCTCCCCAATATGTGTGAATGTTTATTTCTATCAAGAAAGCACATTTTATTACCAGGAAGATTAGTACCCATAAACTACTTCTCCCCTTAACCCCCTGGAACACTTTTACCCCAGGATACAAAACAGCCCCTTTCTGTAGTTCTTTCTGACTGGGATATTTTAAAGTTTTTCTGGTGAATCTTCCAGTAGGGATCAAATGAACTCCAGGCTCCTGGAGTTGCAGAACATTTTAAATCTGCTCAGGAGACTTTAACTGGTTAGTGTCTACAACACAGGGATTACATAGACAGGAGCAGGATGGGTTTATCAAGCCAAGACAGAGGGAAAATGTCCAGCATGTTAGTGCAAAGAATGTTCACCTGGAAATGAGGTGGCTGGATTCTAATCCTCAGCTTAGTACTACCTCATGGCCCGAGCCTCTGACCAGGCTGGAACATTTTATCTCCAATTCACATTTTCTGGCAACTTCTACTCTTTCTTTTTTTAACCTCAGGAGAAATTTTCAAACATAAATGACAACCTTTTTAATAGCAAAGTCCCTTTAGGAAAAGAAAAGGTGTCTGATGGATTGTTTTAAGCCTCTTGGATACCAATGAGGAAATTACTCCTAAGGGTATTGAATGGCATCCTAGTCAGTCCAGGCACTATCATGGCTTTGCTGAACTATTTAGAAAAATAATGCCTCCTCTCTCTCGTCCTTTAAATGCATGGCTGACTTTTCAGTAGACTGTGCCCACACCAGTAGTTGAGGAACAATCCAGAGAGCATTTTATTTATTTATTTATTTATTTTGGTACCGGGGATTGAAATCAGGTCCTTGCTCTTGCAAGGCAGGCCACTGAACCGCTGAGCTAAATCCCTGGCCCCCGGGGAGCATTTAAACTTAGTAGAGATCCTGGGCTTGGTGCAAACTGTGTAGAGCTGTGTCGCCTTGAGCAAATTACCTATTTCAAGGCTCAGTTTGAGCATCTGTAAAATGGAGCTGATAATAACATCCCCTGGCTGATAAAGTCATACTATGAATAGAATGTATTCCCTAGCTAAAGCCAACAGAGTGTGTGGCTCATTTCAAATATGCTATTGTAGCTGAATTTATTTTAATCTATGAGTCCTATTTCATGTAGGAATTTGGTAAGCATTTTTGATTAAGAATCATCAAATATTTGCGATTTTTTCCTATTATGTCCATCCAATGAACTTTCTTTTTCCTCTGTCCACATCTGTCATTTTTCCTGTATTTTGCAGGAGTTGAGTTTACTCCATCTACATTGAATCATTGTCTGACTATTACAGTATTGAGGGAAGAAATAATCTGGGTAAAGACAGTATATTAACTGCACACAGAACATTCCGTAATTGTTAAATGCTATTGTTATTCTCAATAGCTTCTATAATGGGATATCATAGCTTTTCCTACATTGTTTTACATTACTCTGTACAAAGAGTTTGCTCTCTTGTTTGTTTTCATTTGTTTTAGTAGCCTTTGTTTTTTAAGGGAGAATAGAAAAGGATCAATTTCCTTCAGATTCTAGGATTAGGGTATGATGCTAATTTGTTATCCAAAAAGGTCACAATTTTGTTACTGAGAGGATCTGCTTAACAGTACCTAAGGCTCTTTGAATTTTTCAGAAAGTTCTATGTGAATTAAATATTCTTTAGTTGAAAGTAGAGGGTGTACTTTCACTGGTTCTCCAAATGTTGAAAGATTTGGTCAATAGGAGCCTGTGGACTTCGTTTCCATGTGTGCACACAGAGGGCAAGAGCAGCAGAGGGAAGAAGAGTTTAAAATGAAAGCAGGAAAGCTGTAAAGGGAATTGAAGAGATTTTGATACAAGTGGGTATAAAATTAATGGGCTATATCAAGCCTTTCAATCACTCTTTTAAAATGGGAACATGCAGCTTGTCAAAAGGTACGATTAACAATCACAAAACCAGGCATCCTCCATTTAGCTGTGGCTAAAAAATGGGCCTTGGTGTCAAACCCACTTGGATTCAAATCCCACTTCTGCTGTTTTCAGGCTGCAAACCTTGTAGGTGAGTTATATTCCTGCGTAGGCTCCCAGTTTCCTGTTTTTTTTTTTTTCCTTAACCTGGAGAAGTACAATACCCATTTTACAGAGCTTTTATATTGGCTGAATGGAATAATACATTCAGCGCTTAGAATGGCCCTCAACATGTAGTAAGAACAGAATGCTATTACTTAATAGTAATTACAATATTAAGAGCAATGCAGTATGGTGTGTTCCTGCCTCCTTTTCCAGCCCAATGGCATAAATAGAATGACTAAGGAAGTTCTAATTCCTATTAACAGATACAAGGAAATATGATCGGAATTTCCTCCTTAAGGACTGACCATGAGAAAGGAGGGGAAAAATTACCTGCCGTAGAACAAACTGATGCAAGAGTTATTTGTTATATTATTTATTTTTTATTTTATTTATTTATTTTGGTACCAGGGATCAAACTCGGGCCCTTGAGCTAGCAAAGCAAGCTCCAGAACCACTGAGCTAAATCCCCAGCCCTTGTTATACTGTTTAAAACATGTTACTAAAACAGTGTTACTAAACAATGAGGTCAACTCCTCCAGTAAGGGTCCTGGAAATTTTTTGTTCTGTTGCATTGAGATCTTGCCTAAGGGAATTTGTTAGATGTGAAAAAACTGTTTTGGTGCATTGATCTTATAGCATTTGTTTGTTAAATTTCTTGCTGTACCCCCTCTCACTCTTTTTCCTTTGTGTCTTGGTTATTTTTATCTTTATCTCAGATCTTGGATTCAGACCTTTGTCACATGTTAGTTTTCCCATCTAGGTGCTAATATAACCCCGGGGTGTAATGGAGAGAACTCAGCAATGGCTTTCAGAAACCTTCACTAACTTTTCTGCCCTGGCTTGGTTGGTGTGATGGTTTGAGTAATTGGGTCAAGAGTTCCAGTCTTAGTTTTCTTGTGGCCAAGTGAAGTTCTTATAAACTCCTTCTTGGGGGAATAAGCCAACATGATGTATATCGAGACCACAGAGTGGAGTTTTACTCCTTGTAAGATCTTGTGTGTCCTTGCCTTTGTCACCTGGGCCATTTTTTGTTTGTTGTTGTTAATGGCCTCTTTTTGAAGCTCTTTCAGAGAAGAAAACTGTGTCCATAGTGGGAACATTGAGGAAACCCAGGCTTGCAGGAAAAGGAGCAGAGGCTGTGTCTATCTGAATAGTTTCCTAGGGTCAGGGACTTCTTTTACCTGATTGATTTCTGTTAATTCTCGACTAATTGATTATTTAATTAACCAACATGTATTAAGCAGTATTATGCTCAGCACCGAGGGATACAAGAGTGGAAAACACATCATTCCTAATTTCTCAGAACTTTTATTATCATCTTACATCCCTGCTCCCTCAGATAGTGCAGTAGATGTCTACTCCTCTCTCTTAGCCTTGTCTATGGAGGAATGGCTGTCATTTCTGGAAAAGGATGTGGTCCTAGCCTTTGTGACTAGCCTTAGGGTGTTCAGCATGGGCAGCACATCCTTCCTAGTGAATAATATGATTTTGGAAAGCTCTTTCTCATTTTAAGTGGGTTTAGGAAAACTAAATTTCAGGTTACCTACTTACAATCATGCTTCCATGGAAGCTGCCAAATTCTCAGGCGCAAGATATTTATTTTAAAATTTAGGGGAGAAGTTTTAGCAACAGATGCCAAGACCTGTCTTGGAGGAGGATACCTCTTTTCCTCTCCTCCTGAACTTGGTTTTCGGTTTGTCAGAGTTGATTTCCCCTCCCTTCTCCTAGCTAAAGCAATGAGTAAAAAGTGCACAGGTCACAGGTGCTCTTTCCTTTCTGCTGATCACTTCGGGGTTCATGACACCTCTGAGATCCCCACACCTCTGTACAGCTGCTCCTACCCCTGAGCACCTGGGCTCAGAAATGCCATTCTCCAGTGAGCAGGAAACACAGAGTGCTTCTCAGTGGGAGTTCAGTCTTCAGAGAAGCCTCTGCTGAGCTCTCTTTCTGCCATCAAGTGGGAGATGGGTGCTTTTTCTTGTCATTCTTGAAAGCTTGTGGCAATTATTTTAGGGATAATACAGTATCCTAGTTATTACTGTATGAGAGTGATCTATCCTGACTCATATGAGTTCTGTTTACTAGGATTTAGGGTGCACTACTACCGTGAGGCTGTGTATCTGCTTCACTAACGCATATGTAACACATAGTGCTTTACAGTGAATGCAATATTTGTAGCATAATTTATTCTTGGTGGCTGCATTAATCCATGCCTTAGGGATACCTGGTAAATTACCCAAAAGATGTGATTCCTTCTTATTATTATCCATGGAGTAAATACACACACACACATATACACACATACCTATAGGCCAAGGAAACAGTGTACTATTAAATATAATTAGCCTAGTATGATGCTTTATTAATAGTACATTCTATAATTTATATATAATCTAAGGATATTATTTTAAATACAAATATATTTGTAAAAGTATAAAATATATTTATACATAAAATGATGTACTACTTTTGTAATTCTTCCATATGCCTATGTGCATATATGGAAGAATTACAAAAATAGATATGTGTATATAGAAGTGATTGCTAGCTGTATATATTAATTGTTTAAAGAAACTATTTAAAAGCATTAACAATTTTTTGCCTTTTGGGGTCAGAATAAAATCGATTAGTTTTCTGTTTTGCATATATGTAATTGTTTTCCTTTAAGTAATTATTAATCTTGTTGAGGAGAAGCCAGGGAACATAATTTTCATACATTAGTAAGTTCATTGTTCTACGAATCTGGAAATAAAAGTTGAGATCCTCCTTATGCAGAAAGCCTCAGTATTCATTTACTCCTTTGTTCATTCAGTTATTCATTATTTAGTTCAGTCAACATTTATTGAGCAACTACCACACAAGATAAAGCCGACAATGCCATCTTCACCGAGCTCCCATTCTTAGGCAAACTTGGTAACTTGTTTCCATAAGTTTCTTCAACTCTCTGAAATCCCTCCTCTCAGCCCCAATTCCGTGCAGGATCGTTATGCTTGTCCAAGGGAATAACATATCAGAACACTTTAGAGCACAGCTTGGAAACATGGGCCCAATGCATCATGCCTCACTTGCCCACTTGCTTTCCAAAGTGCACTCTGTTATGGGGACAAGGTGCACATTGAAAACATCTGTCAAGAAATTGATGCAATGTTTGGGAGCCATGGTGGCCATTCGTTACTGATGTGACCTCTTGTTAACCGAGGACTGAAATGCACATTATTAAAAGAAAACCCTACCCCAAATTCTAAAGCCGTTGATCTGAAAGCTTCTACAGTGTTAGATCTTATAATACTGGCAACATTAGAAACGTTTTGATAAATACACACGTCTTGGCAACCTGCCCAACCTTGCTTTTCTGTATGTATAGCCGTGTCTGTATCAGGAAATGTTCAAAGATAAAATTTGTTTCCTACAAGGCCTGGAAAAAGTATAGCATTTTTTGTGTATACACATAGCTCTTATAAATACATTCATGTTAAACTATTGTCTATATGGTCTTCATATATTGTATATGAACATTACATAAAATATATATTATTAATAATGTCTCATACTATTTTGAATATACATTAAACTAATTCCTTGATATCTACCTATGCATATGCAGGTGTATACATACATAAATATATAAACTTATGATGCAAATTATTTTTATGATTAGGACTCTTTATGTTATATATGATAGCTAATATATAAATATATATGATAAATATTAATATATACCTCATCCATGTAATATTCTCTATATAAAGCAATAAACCTATATAATGTGTTATTGGATTATTTCTACTCATACAAAACTTATAGTCTAAATACTTTAGAGTACAAAAAAAAATTTCTTAATTTTCTATGCCCTGAAATTGTAGCAAGTTTTTCCTTCAAAGGCATATCTGTTTCAGAGTAGTTTTGCATCTGGATATTTCTAACAACATGAAGCTCCAGAGTTCTTCATTCTCATTCATTTAACGAGGGTTCATGGGTAACCTGCAATGTGCCACCAATGAGCTGGGAGTCCTGGACAGTGTGGTGAACAAACTTGAGCTCTGCTCTTGGGGGACTTAGGAGTAGGGAAGTCAGACAATGAGCAGGAGGTTATAATGTAGAAGTGTATAAGACAGAAGACAAAGATACTGTGATACTTTGGGAACATACAGGAGAGGCGCATGCCCAGTAAGTAGGGCAGTAACACATGGCCATCTGAACAGGAGAGATAGGAGCTAGGTGGTCAGGGAGAAGAACACAGGGTTTTCTGGGCCTAGTGGACAGCATCTGTCAAGACTCAGCGGCATCGATAGCATTGCGGGCTAGGAAATCAAAAGTAGTTCTTCAAGGCTAGAATGCAGGAAAGAGGGCTCCATGGTGAGAAATGAGAAGTAGACTGAATTCAAATAAACACACAAAGGCAAGAGTCTGTTATAGAAGAAATTATACTAAAATAAGACAGCTTTTTAAAGTCCTTCAGATGTGAAGGACATCCTGTGTGTAATGTGGCCAAAATGGAGCCCTGCTTGAAAGGAGAGAGCCAGACCACCTGTATCATCTTACTACTGTCACTGTTAGTGACTTGTGATTCTGTACCTTTGGTTTAATATTTCTGTCACATAGATGATTACAAGGAAGTGTCCAGTTTTTCATCCTTCACCCTTTCATAGCATACTTGAAGAAGTATGCCAGGACTTTTATAGCTAAAAGCAAGGCTGGATAAAATGGAGGATACTTTTCTTGGAAGCAGAATGTATAATGAAATGCTAATAAATAACCTATGATTTTTAGGTTATGTAGGAGAACATGAAGATGAGACAGAACTAATATTCTTGATGATGTTTATTAGCATTTTATGGATTTCATCTTAAATATGCCATTTACTTACCTTGGAGGCTCAGCAATGACTCGATGTTGAATAATCTACCACTACAGAGAGGCAAAACAGCATAGTGGAGAGAACCTGCATGCCTCAGTTTGAATTGTGTTTTGGCTGAGTATGGTGCTATGAGACCCAGGTAAATTTGACTTATTTTAAATCTCAGTTTTATCACTTGTAAAATGTAGATGCTGCTGCAACTGGGATTGTAAGATTGAAATGGTGAGATGAGATCGTGTATATTAAATGCCTAATTTAGTCTAGGTTTCTGTAGGTTTTATTTGTAAGGGCTGCCCCTATCTCCTGCAAAGGAAACTTGCTTGCTCTAAGCTCCCAAGAAGCTTCACAGCGCTGACAGTGTGCCCTGGATATATACTGTGCCCCCACCTTTGCAATAGATCCTTACTAACTATTACTTTTAACTGAATGTTACCTGGAGTCATATTCAAGTCATTTTAATTTGAGAACCTGAGTCATAATGTTATTACATTTAAGTTAAACTGATGAAAAGTGCCATGAACCAAAGTACGGTTAAACCTTCTTTTTTTCCCCCCTAGCTAATCTCTATTAAGTGTATGTAAATATTTTAAAGACTTTTTTTTTTACTCTGCCTTAAGGCATTTCAATTAATACTGAGATGCATCTTAGTGCACTTTCAAGATGTTTACTAGAAATTCTCTAATTTTCTGTTGACACTAAGGAGGCCTTCAATATATAGCTTACCTTTAAAACTCTTCAGGGATTTAATGCCAGAGACAGGTTGTTTTAGAAATGAAAAAGAACTTGCAGCATGCCAAATCAAATCTTCTCAATTTACGGGTAAGGAAACTTAGGTCTAAAGATGAAAATTATAGTCCAAGCTCACGCTGGTTGTCACTGAGATTTATTTTAGGTGAGGTCTCAGAACTGGGGCTAGAGAAACCAGACTGATTTCTTCATCAGCACCTTTTAAGTTAGTTTACTATTTTATGCCATCATTTCCTCATTAAAACTTTTGTTGCTATGTGATTCATATCATGCTTTTGGCATGATTAACCATCATGTGAATGAACCTCAATATGACTCATTATATATATATGTAAATGAATATTTTATATGTGTTAGTTGACTTTTTGTTATTGTAACAAAATGCCTGGAATAATCAACTTATAAAGAGGAAAAGTTGAAGTTCACTCGCTGTCTTGAAAGTTTCAGTCCATAGTCTGTTGGCCCCATTGCTTTTGGTCTTGTGGTGAGGCAGAACATCATGGCAGGAGTACATGGGAGAAGAGGCTACTCACTGTACTCTGAAAAATGAGAGAGAAGAAAGGGCAGGGTATACATTTCATTAATTTAAAGAATAAAATAGAAACATCATACTTTCCCCTATCCTCTAAATAATCCTTTATGAATTGTGATTTGTGTATGATTTTAGAGATTGTCTCTACTCCATTCTCCAAGTTGAAAACCTCCCACTTAGACAAGTAATTAAAGTCACCACACTTACTAGATGTTCATTCATTTCTGCTTAGCCAAAATATTTCTTTCTGTAAAGACTAAGATCAATGCCTTCTGTTCAGATGTGGTTTGGCAGCAAAAATCACAGGGATGTGTTCGATCTCTCTGGCCTTTCCTGCCTTGTATGTAGCAGTCACCTCTGAGCACAGGACAGTGCTGGTCAGCAGGAACCAACCAAACCATCCTCGTCCACTGAGTCTTCATCAGAAGGACTCTGCTTTGGGTGATTCATTTGCTCACTCTTTGTCATTACAGAGTGAGATGCCAGAAGTTATTCTGTCATCCAACAACCATTTTGCTCACCAGTACCTACTTCATGTGTGAGTGGAGGGTATTGTCTTTGAATAGTCTAAAACCATTTCTTATGTTTCTGGTAGTCTTCGGAACCAAACAGCAGCTTGCTCCCTACTTGCTATGTGATAAACACTGTTGGACTTGCAGACTGTTAGTAAGTCATCTCTCAGGCTCTGTTCTCCACATCTCTCCACAGCCCAGTAATCTTTCTTACTTTTTAATTCCCAGGGCTTTAACGATTTCCGCTTTGGTTTTCTGGCCACTCTGAAATGTCTGTCAGTGTTATATGGCATTTCATCTATTGGTTCTTCTGACAACTCTGATTCATACCTTCCTGATGATATCAAGAATTTTTCTTAGTGATGGAGCCTACTCATCACACCTGCCTTGCAATGGCTATTGTGGTCAAAGGGATTGGGCACTTGAGTTCTTCTTTTTGGTCTGCTACTTATTGGCCGTGTGATGGTAGGAAGGTTATTCCAAGAAATTCAGTTCTCTCTTCTGTAAAATGGGCATAAAAATCCCTAGACTCATTTACTAAAGAGATGCTGAGAATCTGTTACAATGACAGATTAAAGGCATTTTGTAAATTGAAGATGACTGTGGTAAGTGATATGTGATTATTTATCTGGCTTTATCTTATCAGCTACCTTTTTGATGAGATATTTCTTATTTTCCATACTACCTCTCTTAAATTGTTCTGGTTTAGATCCCAAATATCCTCCCAAAGTCTCATGTGTTCAGAAGTGATGCTTTTGGAAGGTGATTGCATCACGAGTGTGCTGCACTCAGCATGTGTTGAGTTCAGAGCTGTATGTTCTATTGAGAGGCAGGGCCTCCTTAGAAGAGGCAGGCTGCTGAGACCTTGACCTGGAAGGGTATATTTTCATCCTTGGCTCCAACTCCCTCCTGTCTTTCCCTGCCTCCTAGCTACCATAGGTTGAGCAACTTTCCTTCATCATGTACTTCTACCAGGCCCCTTTTGCCTTTGAACCAGCACACCATGGACCAAACCTTCTAAATCCATGAGCCAAAATAACCTTCTCCTCCTTTATGTTTCTGGTGTTAGGTAGTTTGTCCCAGAGATAAGAAACTGATGAATACAATGGCTTTTTAAAGTACCTATTTTTCATAGAAGAGTTTATGAATGTGTTTAATCAGTTTTGGTATGATCTACAGTGTGTCCAAGTACACATCATGAGGATACCTTAAAAAGTAAAAGGGATCTGATTGTTATCCTCTCAAGATTTGAACAGATGCTTAAGTAGATGTTAGAACTGGTGACAATTGGATTGGTAGAAAGAGATGGAGAGACATTAAATGAAATGAACATATAGTTTAAACTGTGCAAAGTATTATGAAGGAAAAGCAAAAGAGGTATAATAGCAGGGAAGGGCAGGCCTCTCATGGTGTGGTGCATTAGTTACTTTCCAACAGAGAAAAATACCTGAAATTCATAAGTTAAAAGGGGGCAGGTTTATTTTTGCTCACAGATTTTAGAGGCTTCCGTCCATAGTCAGCTGACTCCAAATTAGAAAGGGCATGGTGGAAAGGCCTGACAGAGGACAGGTGCTTATCCTATGGCAGCCAGGAAGCAGAGAGAAGGCAGGAAGGGGGACAAAAACTCATCCTTCCACATCGTGCCTCCAGTGATCCACCTCCAACCAACTCCCACCTCCGAAAAGCACATCCAGCCATGAACTCAGTAATGGAGGACTCCTCTTCCAAGGAGAGAAATTCAGGTGTGCGTGTCCAGGAGTGACAGAAAAAATTAAAACTTAGCTTTGTAGTAACTTTCCATTTAGCCTTTAATTTTCTGTTTTTGCCTTTATTACAGAAGAACACACATACGTGCATATATATCGTGACTGGATATCTGCATATTTGAGTGGGTGCTAAAACATTTTTATTATGGAAATTACAAAAAACAAAGGCAAGAGTATATTATTTTGGCCAATTGGAATGGGATACAGAAAGTATGATAAAGAAAGGAGAATTACAACTTCAAGAAGCCTTAGGAAGGGCAGTATGTTGAGGAAAAAATGAGAGGGGCCGCAGAGATGTATAGGCCGGCCACAACTTTGCTGTTTATTGTAAAACCACTGGAAAGACATTAGAGGGATTTTGCCTTCCCTCCTTATCTTATTTCCTCTCTTTTCCTTCTTTTCTTATCACCACTTAGAGAATATTTCAATGTGACCATCATTGGCCCATGCTTTTCTATATCATGTATTTTATTTTATTTTATTATTTTTGGTGCCAGGGATCAAACTTGGGTCCTTGTGCTTGCAAGGCAGGCGGCGGCACCACTAAGCTAAATCCCTGGTCCAATATATCATGTATTTTGTGAAATTCTTGGCTTACAATTTTCTATCCTCCCACTAAAAACCATTTTTTGGTTGGGGGCAGAATTGTATAAAGCTTCTCTCTTGTATGGAGGTGGGCCCTGCTTTTCCTTCTCGCCTTCTGATAATCATCAGAGGTGCACACAGCAACCCTTGGCATAAATTGCCTAAGGCATCACTCCCTTAGGTAGTTGTGCCAATGGTTCAAAGCCATGTGAATGCGTTTGACATGTGCACATCAAAATGAACAACTTGCCATGATCTCAGGGTGTCTCGTGTGCCTTTAGTAGTGTCAATGTAGGACCAACAGTGACCAGATATCGAGGGGAATAAAGCACGATTAAAAAGCTGTAGCATTTTTTTGTGTGCTTGGCACCATGGTCGATGTTCTACATAATTTCTCTCCCTTTTTTGTGATAATGTTGTAAAGTAGTTATAATGAGTCTATATACTGCAACCAGAGAAACAGAACATATATGCCTTTGAAAAAAGATTTGCTCAATTTCATAGGTTGAGGGTCAGCCAACAGCTTCATTTTTCTTCCCCACAAAGGACCAGATAGTAAATATTTTAGATTTTGCAGGCCATATAGTTTCTGTTACAAATTCTATACCTAACTGCCATTGTTGTACAAAAGCAGCTATGCATAATGTGGGGATGACTGTATTCCAATAAAATTTTATTTATATAAATAAGTGGTAGGCCAAATGTGGCTCTTAGGTTGTAACTTGCTGACCCATATTGAAGTTAGTAACAATAGCATACTATTAATTACCCCTATTTATCAACTGCCAATCTGTGGGCTAGATAATTTCCATACATTTTCCTTTGACTCCTCTTCCCACACCCTTATCTACTGTGTACATTTAATTCTTGTTTCATAGATGAGGAAACTGACTTAACCAGGATAAGTAATTTGTTTCAGGTAAAGCAGCAGGTCAATGACAGAGCCAGGAATTTGTCTCAGGTCTTTTGTATTTGTAGGCTGCTGGTAAATGCTGCTGTCTATTTCTCAATATCCACCTTTTCTTTTTTCCCTTAGAACAGCATCTGTGTTTTATCATCTCTGAGCTCCCAACTGCCTAGTTATAGACTACCTGTCCTTGCCTTTTTGCATCAGGGAGTGGCTATCTGACAATGCTGGTGAATGGGATATGAGTGAGCAGGATGGTTTCAACTTTGAGGCACAATCAGTAGAGAAGGAGCATGGCTCTCATGGTGTCTTGCTCTGCCACTGACGGTAATATCGCCATAATGGTGGGTGTTGCAGCAGCTCTTTAGTCCTTGAGTTGAAAGCAATGTAGTGAGGTTGACTGAGTACCTAGCATCATTCAGCTAAGTACCTGAAATGGACCTAGCACTTCGACCTGTGATTCTGTTATTTAAACAGCTGTGTGAAACAAACTTTTTTCTTGTTTAAACTAGCTACTTTCAGGGCCGGGGATTTAGCTCAGCGGTTTGGTGGCCTGCCTTGCAAGAGCAAGGACCCGACTTCAATCCCCGGTACCAAAAAAAAAAATAAACCAGTTACTTTCAGTATCTTTGTTAGAACATCTAAAACTATTTCTTGACTAATACAAAAATCCATTTCTAGTTTAGAAGAGCATATTCTAAGGATATTCTCAGAAATATCATCTGCTTATGGATAGGAGTGAATATATTTTCAGTATTTGTGAAGAAATTAGGTGAAAAACTGTCCTTTTTTTATATGTTTAAGTCAAACATCTTCTTTTGCTGGGTAATTCTGGCCCTCTATTTTGATTACACTGTTCTTTCTTGCTTCTCCCATTTACTCTTATTGTGCAAAGTCTTTTGCTTTCCTTTTCTTTAATTCATTCTCACTAAATCCATGGGCTTTCTATTCCCGCTAAGCCAGGCATCTCTTCAGCCTCCCCATTCCTTATAGGCTCAAAGAAGAATGCAGAAATTCTACTGGTCATGTTGTAATCAGACAAATCAGAAGAAAGCAAAACAAAGCAGATAATGAGCAGAGATAATAAGAATCATTTATGAATAGCACACATGGAGAAATTACAAGACATAATAAGCTCACAGTATTTCTGCATGTATGAGGTACTAGGCTCTCAGTTGTTGGCTCCTTTGTGGGGTGTGGATCTGTGCTCAGTCTCTGTGTGTTGCAAGACCCCCTTCCACCTCCTGACTACTTCTCTTTGATGAATGATGCCCACCCTGCTTTCCAGGAACCCTCTTCTTCCACCCCACACTTAGATACCCTCGAGATGCCTGAATTGGCCCCTGTAACTGTAAGAAGAAACCAGGAGGGAGATTTCTACAGCAATGGTTTAATTGAACTTTTTCCTTCTCCTTTTTGGAAAGTTGATGTCATATTATCTGTCCTGCCATTTAACTTTGCTATGCAAGTTGAAAAGCAGACACCATGTGTACAAAATTTATTGTGTTCCTCTTGGCAGATGACTAATACTTTGGGAAAATGGACACCCAAGGGATACAGATTCTCATCTTCTATTCTCATGTTATATTTACTAACATGTGTATAGGGCATTTTAGCAAAGAGGATAAATAGGTTATAAACCTTCACCAAAACTCCCTCTCCTCCTCTATAAAGGGGGACTGATGGGCAACAGCATCTGACAGAGTTTTGGAAGGCTCAGATGAATTATGTATAGAAGTACTGCGCAAATTGTAATGTAGTTTAAATGTTTTTAATCAAGTTGAACGTTTGAGATGTAGAACAGAATTCAAGGGAGTTTAAAGACAAAGGAGAACGTTATATATTAGAAAACCCGAAGATCTGTGGAAGAGTTAGGATCATAAAGGATAAGGCAGTGGACATTTTTCAAGTTCATGATTGCTCATATCACATGCGCTTGTACCTCCCTGAAGGCAGAAGACACAAATGTGTTTCCCAGGCTCCTTTGATTCTAGGGTGCAGCCATGCAATCTAAGTGCTTCTTCCTCATATACTTCATGTGGAACTTGCTACAGAAGGCAGCAGGGAGACCAGACCCAACCTCGGTCCTGTGTGACAGAAAGTCCGTGGCTGCCCCAAGTGCCTTAAATCCCCACCCAGGAGTCCTGAAGTTATATTTGGGCTTAGTCTTCTGCCTAATGTATTACTTTTCCTGGAGTTTCTGGAAAGTACTTACATCCTTTGATCATTAATTTTTCCACTTTAACTGGCACAAATGGATGCTGTTTTTACCAAGTAAAAACCATAGCTGAGGGTGGTTGGGAGATCTATTAAGTACAGTGACCAAGGGATCATGGAGATTCTCAGACTATAGTGATAAGTGAGGAAAACTGTTTCAGTCCAGCAATGAGTTCCTTGTAGTGAGATGCAGAAGCTAAATTTGGATAGACAGAATGGAAGCAAATGTCAAGGGCCTTGAATGCCTTGAGGAGAATAATGATTTTTAAACCATAGGGAGGGGGAATGGCTGACTATATGACTTTATGACATCTCTGAATATGAGTTTAGAGGAGAATGAAGACCAAACCACTTATCTCCCCCTTTGTGCTTGCCGGTGGTTTGAATTAAAGCCACAGGAATTGATGCTGGCTGAATTAATCAAAGGAGAAAAGACAGGTTATGGGGTAACTATTGAATCAGAGGAAAGCTTGAAGAACCAGGCTTCAGTGAAGGAAGGTCAGAGTTCTCCTGAGGGTCTAGGGAGTAGGAGCTGTAAAGCAGTCTTTTCAAAGGCTGATTCCTGTGCTTATGCCAGGCTCAGAAAGAGCCCGCCTGTGTACCCTGATTAGTAGCCCCATTGAGACTCCCCTGAGAGAAAGGTGTTTTCTCAAGAGGTCTAGTGCTATGAGCAGGTGAAAGAGAAGATGTCCACTCCACCTGTCCTTGGAAATAGCCTCAAAGACATTGCACACTTGGAGTGCAAAGGTACAAAAGCCCACGCTGAGGCTCTCTGAATAGAGGTGAAACAGAAAACATTCGAGTGGTTCCTTTTCGAGTAGTTCTTTTTCCTCCTTGTGTAGCAAAGACCCGTGGCAACATCCCTCAATAGGTTTACAGCAGCTTCTTGTCCCCCCTGCAGGGTTGTGAATTGGGATCATTAAGTTTTAAGTTGTTCTGCTGTCTTCCTGTAAGTGATTGTGTAAATATCGAGATGCTAGATGGGGGAAGCAAGTAACGGCACGACTCTCAAGATCTTGGATTATTGCTTATTAACTGACATCCAGAAAAACTTCAAGAATAGTACTCCCATCCCCCAAACCACAAGCCAGCCCTACTTTGTGAGCCCTGTTTTAGAAAGGCAAAGCTAATAATTGTAACCATGTAGATGCAGAAGCCATTAATGTTTCTCATGCCCTGTGGTAGGAAGAAATATATTAAAAATTGATTTTTGGTTTCTGCTTTGTCTGTGTAACATTTATAATAAAGGATACAGGAGAAAGTATCCTTTAAAATTGATATTTCAAAGCATTTTGGGGTTGTTGGTGTTAAAATAAATTTTTATTAATGGCTTCATCTTGCATGGTAAAAGGTCAGCATCTGAATATGACCATTTTATCTTCTTAAAATAAGAGAGAGATGATAATAGTGTTCTTTTATAATTATGTACAAGCCAGAGTTTTCTGTACATTATTGGGTTAAACCATATTTAGACGTGAAATTATCCTTTGCGTGCAATGTAAGTGTAGTGAAACGTGCAGCTTCTGTTTCTTCTTCCATTTTCTGTCTTTTTTCTTTCTTTCCTTGTCTTTGTGCAATAGAGTATAAGTTGTTTCCCTCTGTATGTATAGTAAGCGTTAAGCCATGTGTTCATATTACTTCTTTGTCTTGAGGATTCTATTATCAGTTTACTCTTTTATAATTGAAGAAGCTTTTGTTCATCTGCAAAGAACACATTTCATTTTATTTCGTTCCTGCTGCAGCTTCCTGGACATGATGTGATGAACATACAATCCTGTGGGTGTCATTTTTTTTTTTTTGCTTTCTTTCTCTTTCCCCCAGTCACTTTGAATAAAATATACTTCTAAAAGGCCTGCCCCATTTGTTCTGAATGTTTTAAACCGTATCTGAGCTGTAACTCCCCCAGAACTGAAATGGCATGGTGTGCTTTCTGATGGATTTTCATTAATCTGGTATAGTTTTATTACTGATTTGAGTTTATCAACTGGGGTTATAACCTGATGGAAATAACCCAATAACCTTGTAAAATGCTTGCATTGATCATATGTTTTGTAATTCTGTAGATGACGCGAGCAAGAGGGATCCATAGCAGAAATAGGCCTTTGATTCAGAGAAGCTGCCTAAGCTGGGCATTTTAATTGCCAAACCACCTAAAATATGTAAAGAATGACATTTTATGCTGCCTCATTCATCACAGTTTTAGAAAGATTGTGTTGTGGATTAATAAAACATAACAATTCTTCTATGCAAACCAAATGTTTATAATAAATGGAGCATAATCTAACTCTTCTACTATAAAATGAATTAGTCTCCAGCCAATAAACTCAAACAGAATAGAGAAGGATGGTTAGGTGACCTCAACAGGCAAGAATTTTACTATTGAATACATTATGTCTTTTCAAATGGTCCTCCCCTGACATGTTGGAGTGGGCTCAATGGGATGCTGGATTCCTTTCTTTAGCAGTAAGTTAGCAAGCCTGGATGCAAATTGGATATTTAGAATCTGAGGGTGCGCTGCTAACTGGGGCCACTCCTATCTGAATGGAGCCCTTCCACAAATGCCAGCTGAAACAGTTGTCATTTTGATGTAAATGTCTGCCTTGCTATACAATGAATTAGCAGTTTTTAAATATTAGTATGGCACTCACAGTATGTGAAAACAGAAGGCAAACTAATATATGCAAATATATCAGGTGGCTTATAAAAAACAAATATTACAGAGTACATCTACTATTTAATCCTTAAGTCATTGACAAGCAGGTACCATGTCAGTCTTCATAGTAGGGAGGTTAGGGAGTGATGATTATAGAAGTTGTATGAAAGCAAAAAAATGCTCTCTGTCATATTCATAATTTATTCCCCAGCTATCCATTTCTTCAACTTTTTTATTGCAGCCAAATGTAAGGTGGATAGCTTCTTTGAGATTTTACTTAGCACTTTCTTTTGCTTATTTTTTAACAATGAGAAATTTTTACAGATAGCCTTTCCCTCTAGTTTTCTTCTCTTTAACATAGAGGAGGTTATTTAGAATGGTTTTTGAACTGGGCTTGATTTCAGTGAATGCAGTGGCCGGGAGGGTTACTGGGTAGGAAGTCTGAATGGGTTCAGTGCGTGTGCAGAGCAAGCCAGGAGTCACATGGTGCTAGTCGGGGGACACTGCGGAGAGGCCAGCTCTCTACCGTCAGGGGAGTGTTGTGGAAATGTCCTTCAGCCCTGCAACTAATGACGATGCTGTGCTCCAAAGGGGATACTGAGAAGCATTGTTCTCTTCCACCGCCCTCATTCCTCATTTTCACTTCTTCTCCTCCTGCTACAACTTCTCCCTTTCCTTTCTTCTTTTTCAACAGGTAAAAATCAGAGGAACACTGTCATAAGTACTGTGTTTGTGTGCTAGAGCCCCCATAAGAAAATGGCGCAGACTTAGTGGCCTAAACAGCAGAAATTTATTTTCTTGCAGTCCTAGAGGCTGAAAGGCCAAGACCACGGTCCCCAGCAGAGCAGGTTTCTTCCGAGTCCTCTCTCATTGGCTTACAGGCTGCCACTTGTCTGTGTGTCCTCACATGGTCTTGTCTTCAAATGTGCATGCATTTGTCATGTCACCTCCTCTCCTTAGAGGGACAGCAGCCCTACTGGATTACAGTCCCATTCTTATGACCTCGTTTAACCTCAATTACTCCCGTAAGTGCTTTACCCCAATATAGTCACAGTGAATCAGATTAGGGCTTCACCACATAATTGTGGTGGTGGTGGGGGGCACAATTCAGTCTAAAACAGCCACTTAAAGGCTGTCTGGATAAATGATCCATTTAGACCATTACATGCCTAGATCCCCTAGATGATTTTTGGAAAGTGAAAGTCATGCATCTCACATCAGCAAGACCTCTTTATGATGATAATACCCTCTCTCCCACCCTCCTTAATAGCCCAGTTCTCTTTTCAGGATGTGTCTCTCCAGTAGTCAACTATCCTCTTCAGAGTCCTAAGCCTAAAGGTCTATTGAGGTGTTTTTGTCAGAACTGCTCGAGTTTAGGAAGCTGCTTTGTTTAATGACTAAATCAAGCTTCCAGGGAGCTTCTTTCCAGCCTCACCTCCAAGCTTCCGTCATGTTTGCTCATTGCCCATCCCACTCTGCATTTTTCTGTCTCATTAAACCAGACCCGGCTCACTTGTCTTGTGAGAATTTCCAATGACACTAGCTGACTGATAAAGGACCATAATCATTCCTGTCACCGCTACCTTCATTATCATCGCTAATATTTATTGGGCAGCCACTGCTCTAAGAATCTTAACTTACTTGATCCTCATGACGATATCCAGCTTGATGTGTGTATTCCAGATGTGGAAACAAAATCATTGGGTTATTTGCATATGACACATTAGAAATGAAAGTCCTTAAAAAGTTAATTGACTCAAGATCGCAGAGCTTGTAACTGGTTAAAGTCGAATCAGAACTCTGGAAGCCTATTTTTAGCACTTGACGATTAGCTTGTCCCTCTTAGATGTGCTCAGCATCCCGTAGCTAGAGAAGAGGCTTCAAAATCACCGTAGTTCAATTTGTCATTTAAACTAATGAAGAAACCAAGGTCCCAAGTGATTCTTATTTGCACGTGATCAATGCTGTGACATGACATCCAACGTACTCAAAGTGCCTGAGATTATTATTGGTTTCAAGGCAATAAACATATTTACCAGTTTTCCAGTTTTAAATACTACCTTCTCTCCATAGTTTCAGAGTTCATGACTCAGTAATAGACATTACAGTTTCTCCATTTTACCAATTAAAAAACCCGAGGCCTGCAGAGTTGAAGACAATAACATAGCTAAGAATGGACACGAAGCTCTACCTAGGTGACTCTTTGGATTACAAAGGTGGCCTCCCTTTTCCCTGGCTTTGGCAGTGTCCACATCTGTGACTTTCCATCCCAAGACCCCTCCACTCTCACCCTTGGGACCTCATTCCTGAAGTAAAATATAGACACAGTCTTGGGTTCAAGCCAGCCTGTGCAGTTTTCTGGCTTCTGCAAGGCTGTCTGACGCTCAGCTTTCTTCTGTGTATGCGAAGGAAAATAGCAGCAACTGTATCAATGCAGTGTTTCATTAATTCAATAAAGATTTATCACCTTTTCTTTGACTATGAACATGAGAGACAGGGCTTTGGCTTCAAAGGTCACTGTGAGTTTGATATAAATAATAGAAACCAAGGTTTAGCACAATTTCTGGTTATAGCAAGCACTCAGCCTTTGGTATGGTTGTTATTATTATTTACTGTTACTAGTATTATTTTGGATTCCACGAGGATATCTGCTTTATTTCCATATACCATTGTCAGAGATGCTTTGTGGAAACACACACACACACACACACACACACACGCACACTCTTAATCAGAGAACAGCTTTTTCCCATGCCATCATTATTGGATTCTCAATAAGTATTAGACATGTTGCAACTAATCCTTTACTCTCAATCTACCCAAAACTTGGGCCTGCCTTCTAGAGCTTTTTATACTGTTCTCCCTTTTCATCTTGCTAGCCCTCTCTTTGATCTGCAATAGTTTTCAAAGGTGCTGGAAAAGTGTCTTTTACTTCATGAGCCACTCTTTCCCCTCCACATCCTGGTACATGTTGGTCCTTCCTGCACTTGGTGATACAGCCCCTTAAAGGCCAACAATCCACCTTGGCACCAACAGATTGATTTTGTTTTGTGGATGTTCATGTCCTCTACCACTGATGTTCTATGTTTTGTAAGCTCTTGATTTCATCTCAGAAGTAGGTCCCATATATTCAATTAGGAACACTTAAAGAAACTTCTTTTTACTGGTTTATAGTCCCATCTGGAGGAAGGGAGTTATTCCGCAGAATAAATTGAGTGTGAAATTTGGCCACGCAATAAGAATTCACTTCCGTTAAGGCAAAGAGATGTATAAAATTCAAATCATGCATAGAATAAATGCTTTATCTTTAAGAAACATATAAATAGACATCAAACACCATAGAAACATAGAGGATTTCCTCTCTTTTTTTTAAGAAACAAATTTGTG
Organism: Fukomys damarensis; assembly: GCF_012274545.1. NCBI lineage: Eukaryota > Metazoa > Chordata > Mammalia > Rodentia > Bathyergidae > Fukomys > Fukomys damarensis. Next base: position 17,246,890 of record NW_022900947.1, on the reverse strand, counting down.
TGCAATTCCAGAGCAAAAACTTTGCAAGGAAAGATTATGCATGTCCAATGCTGATAAGACTGCCCAAATATAAATTTTATGATGCATTTCCTTTAGAATTCCATCTTTCTACTGGCACAATCAAAGAAAGGAAAATAAAGTTTGAAAGCCTTTGGAGAGCCAAGTGCAGGCACCTGAAGAAATCAGGAAAGAATTGAGAATCTGATAGTGTAGCTAATTTGTGACATGTTTTTGCTACAGCTGCTCTCCTTAAAAGAAGGCACTTACTCTAATTTTTTTCCTTCTTCATCCACAGGATTGCCCTTCCTGCAAATATTTACCAGTGATGAAAATGCAGGGTAGGAAGTAGGGTGAAGCAGTAGGGAAGTTTGTAAGTCCCCATCCTAAGCCCAAGAAGACCACCATGGAAGGACTTCACCCTGAATTTAGTCATGCTACAATTAATCTTTGTTGTTTAACCAGTAGCTGAAGCACTTCAAACTAGCATCTCTGCCACAGACAGAAAATCACAAGTCAAAAATCTGTGAAGGTCCCTCTGAGGGCCTTTAGAGCAACACAGCTAATGACATGCACAGAAATGTGTCTTCCACGGACCTTCCGATAAAATAATGATAATGCCTTACATTTTCATGATGTAACATATACCAAATCATGACATATAAAAATAGTTTCTGTGCTCATATTAAATTTGGCAAATACTGATTAGAGAAAGGAAAACAGATAATTTTACTTCAGGACCTTTTGAAACTTTTAATATATTCACGGGTGGTAAGTACCTAAGAGAGAGACATAGAATGAAATAGTGCTTTGATTTTGCGATCAGCATCTAACATCTCTGAGTCTTTGGAACACGGTGAAGATATACCGGTATAGTGCTTCACAAAATATTTTCATACAGCTTATGTTTGAAAAGTGAGCAGATGCATATTTCATCAAGGATGTGTTAAACTAGGGTCTGTCAATTTAATGAAATGTCAGTTAACTGAGGCCTTGCAATCTCTCATCTGAAATCCCAGAGAGTAACAAAAAGTCATACTCTGGCCATCTCTGCTTAGGGTCCCCTGAAACTTTCTGGCTTGCACATCTGTGCTTTCTATTTTTAGAAACTGCTGTTTATTTGCAGGGAATATGGAATTCATCTTCTTAGCCTAGGTTTATTCTACTGGCAAGAGATTTCAGATTTTCATTTTTATCATTATCTCTTTAAATCTGATTGTGTTTAACTTCTTATAGTTTCATTATTCTTAAGCACTGCCTCTGGTGTTTTACATTTCAAATTTCACTCTGTTTCTTTAAATGTCTGTGCCTTTATTCCGGTGTCCTTTGGGGAGGATGAGTTTCCTCTTCTCTGTCTTGCTTAACCAATATCATTGGAGCTAAGCAACTTGACAGCCATAGCATGCTGTCTCAAAGCACGGATGGCAGTCCAGAGCATAGATTTTTGTGTTTGTATTTGATTAAAAAGTAGTGTTTTCTGCTAATGGATGAATGCAAGAAAGCTCAACAAATAAAGTCAGATGACTGAAAAACAAATCTAAACATTACCATTATTTTTCTAGAAGAGATCTTTGCTTTGAGAAGTTCCTTATAAAAGTGGATTAGCCTTTAGTTAATCAGTAAATGGAAAATTAGTTAATTCTGTACATAACTCTCCCCACCATACAGAAAACATGAGTCATACGACATATCACCTTAAATTTACATGGAGCTTCTCTTGTAAGTTACTTTTAGAATTCTTGCTAAATTTGAGGTAGGGCTCATACCCCACATAGCCCCACAGGTAAACAGGTACCCATTCACACAATCAGAATGGACCTGGTCCAGCCTGGGGACCAGAGTGTGGAGCCCCTTGTGGTACTGTGCTAGGTACTCATCTTTCACATCCAGGGGTTAAGAAAGGACTGGTGGATTACAGGGTGGGCACTGGAGCACCCAAGTGGCCAGCAATGGCTGTTTTGACATTGTAACAACTGATGCCACTATGCTTTGCCAAGTGTGTGTGCCAGCGTGTATCATCAGAAGGATGTTAGGAAAGAAAATATGTACTGTTTTTCTCATTTTAGAAAAATTATCAAGGAAAACAAAAATCTGAGTCAAATATACCTTTTGACCTTTGATCACAATTATTGTCACTGTGCTGTGCAGCAAGTGCAGCAGCATCCTGGTGTAGGGAGAAACAATATCAGTCCCTGAGCAGCAGGTAACTCATTTTGTGAGGACCCACAAACACTCACAAGAATAAATCTATAAAGGCAAAGAGCATAGCAGATGACTCCAGGACTTGGATCCACCATTTTCCCAGGGTCTGATTCTGGCTGGTGGCAAGCCTCTAGGTACCTGCCCCCTGCTACCCATTTCCTCTGTAGCTGCATGTTACAGCCCTACACCAGACATAACCAGCCAAGCATATAAATCATGGCTTGAAAAATTGGAGGGGCTAGACTGGGACATGTGGCTAACAGCTTGTTTTCTGCTACATTGCAAAATAGCAGGGCTGTGCTCAGAGTGGCAAGGTTCATCTGACTTCAGAGGCTGCTGTTAACACATTCAATCTTGGCTACCATTGCAGAGCACAAGGCGGTTGTCCCAGAACCCCTCAGCCCATTCACAGCGGCAGGGAGAGGGCTGCTCATGTCAGCTAGTTTCCTAGCTTAGCAAACCACTGCTGCTATGGTGAGTAGGAATCTGTTGTGCTGAAATGGTTTCTCTAGTCTTCTCTAGGCCAGTGCAGGAATTCTTAGGCCCAGAGGTAAATTACAGCTAGTTAAAAAGACTGTTTAAATATTTAGTTTGTGGTGAGTGTGTGTGTGTGTGTGTGTGTGAGTGTGTGTGTGAGTGTGTGCACACACTTTACTGGAGATTGTATTCAGGGCTCCAATTTGCAGTCCTCCTCCTCAGAATCCCAGAATTCTGGAATTACAAGTGTTTGCAACCTTGCCACGTTCTGGGTAAATGTTAGTAAGTCTATTCTGCTTTTAGGAAATGAGGCACAGGGTAGTCGTGATAATGGGAAAAAAGGAGATGGACCTTTTGCAAGTGGGAAGAGATCAAGGGAGAGGACCAAGAGATCAAGGAAGGGTTAGGAGAGGAGGAGGAAAGGATTGTAAGAAGAATTAAGGTATTTCAGGTGCATAAACCAACTCCCCACAATGAATGTAATCATAAGGCAAAAGAAATAAGGAAAAAAAAAACCACAAGATGCTTTTAGTAACCAGCAAAGATCTGGGTCTTCTGTCACTGTCCCTCAGCCTATGTGTGCTTTTAGGATATTGAGAATTGTTTTCTCAAGTTGATGGGAAAGGAAAAGGAAAGAGTGGAAAGTCCTCACTCACCCCAGGAGAAGAGCTGAAAGGACATAGTGGGACATTTAGACCTGGTCCTGGGGGTGCTGCCTGTTGACCCAAGTGTGTCATTTATGCTAGCACTGCCGTTGAGGCAGACCTGTACCTATGGTCCCATTGCAGACGGGGCCAGTGGGCAACCTAGTGGCAGAAAGAGGCAAACTCTTAGAAGGTCCAGCGATCTAAGGCTGGAATCAAATATCAAGATAGAGAAAGTTGATTCATGGACAGCAGCAATCATCATAAGAACTTTAGAAGAAAACTAATAATCAAAATTTTCCAACTGTCTAAATACTCAATGCCTCCTAGAATAAACTACTACAAATATCAGTAAATAAACATTCAGTAGGTACCTTTGTATTCAGTGTGTTCTTTTTGACACTCAGAGGACCCCCAAAAGTGTAAAAGTAGCTGCAGCATCAAGAGCGGCAGTTTGCATGGTGGTTGTGAAGGAGTTCTGCTGGCCTGACCTAGGGATGTCGCTTAGTTGCCCAGTCTGGGCTCACACCGATAATGTTCCAGCCTCAGCTTCCCATAGTGTTAAGCTTACAGGCCTGTGCCACCACGCCTGCCTTTCTAAATAGACAATGATCAGTGCTCTGACAAGACTCGAGTCCCGGCCTCATCCATACCACTGAGCAGCCACTTGGCTTCAGGCAAGCCCTGTAGCTCACGTCCTCCTCAGAAGCAGAGTTCCCCCAGTGAAGTGAGAATCTCCATACTTATTGCACTGAACCAGAGGGTGACTTTGGGGGTTTCCATGACAATCGGCCTGCCAAAAGCCCTTTGCGAGCTTCACAGCTCTGGACAAATGTTAAGGCTTAGTAGGTCTTTCGGTGAAATAATATTAGTAAGAATAAGTTATTATAATCCAATTGCAAAAGGTACTTAGAGAAAACATGTAACTGTTGCTGTAGTGTGGGTAGGAAAAAGGGCACCTAGATGCACAGGTGGAGGAGGGATCCCTGGCTGGACTAGGAAGGCTTGGGTTGCTGGATCCCGTGGCATCAGCACTGCATTCTGAAGGAAGAGATAGTGCATGAGGGCCAGAGACTAACTGTGTAGGAGTGAAGACAGTGCTGATAACAACATGGTCATAACCTCTCTGTATTTAAGAACCCTTCATTGGTACTGTGATAGACACATTCTAAAACTCTTGAAAAAATGCTCTCGCGATTCCCATTTTACAGGGGTGGGGACTGAGGCTGAGAAAGCTGAAGTTGTTTGCGCCAGTGTGCATGACTCATAAGTGGTGCCTGCTGGATTTGGATGCTGTTGTACCAGATGTCAGGGTCTAAAGGGCCTCAATCCTGAAGGATCTACTGCCTCCTCATGGAAAAAGCAGCAGCAAACAGGTCCAAGACATTCTCTCTGTTCATCCCTCTGCTTCTCTCCAGTTTCTCATTTTATTTACTTTTTCAAAGAAAGCTTCCTTGGTGTTCTTCTCCCCTGTGTCCGGGCTGTGTCCCTGGTGCACTTTCTCCAGTGGAGCCCTTGCCACACTTCAATATCATACACTATTTCTGCGTTCAATGCTTTCAGCTGGATTGCAAGCTCCAGGAGATCAGAGGCAGGGTCTCCTTTATTCATGACAGTGTACAAGGAAGAAAGAAGGATAGAGGAAACAGAAGAAAGAAGGAGCAAAGTGGGGGGAGGTTTATACAATCAAAGATAAACCTAGCTATGATTTTCGAGATTCAGATGGTGGAATAATTTTTAGAAGTCTCTTTGGGAGCAATTTCTTTCATCCCTCCCCTCCCCGTATATACAAGTGAAATATCAGATGCTTTCTCTTGGACCTGGGCCTGTCAGGCGGCAATGAGGAGCTTGCTCCTGGGGAGGCAGACAGGTCTTGTCTGCACGCATCTGCTTTACCTGCCCATCTGACATGTGGTCCTCATTGCTCAGAGCCATTGCAACCTATTTGGTCGATAATCTGCAAATTAAAAATTCAATAAGTAGTTCCCAGAATCATTTTCAAAAGCTGAGACAGAGAAATTAACATGTTAATAATCAGCGTGTGGTGGGGTAGGTTTTCTTTGGTGGATTGTCACTGCTTTAATTTGGTATTACAAAAAGGCCACGGGATGCACCCCTTTAATTTTGTTGCACAGAATGTAGGCTTTTAGGGGTGTTCTGTAAGTATCGATGTAGATAATGATATTGCACATGGATTTTGTGGCAATTTAGGCAGGAAATAAATAGGGTGCGATAGGAATCATAAGAATTTCCTTTAATTAGAAGGCCTTTCATCTGCACAGCACTTTTGGTTTTTAGCTCTTTCTCAAATAACTCTCACATTTGCTCTCAACAAGCCTGGGAAGCAGGCAGGGCAGACATTTCTTTCCGCACTCACATAGGAAGAATCACACTGGGAAATGCCTGATCACATCCTCACAGCCCCTGTACAGTAAGGCACATTGAAAGGCTGTCCCTCTCTGTTCCTAGACTGATGCCCTTTCTTCCCAGTGTGAAACCCATGATGCCAAGAACTGGTTTCTCCAACAATTCAGCTAACATAACCTAAGCCCAACTGCTCGCTCTAAAAACTGCTCCGGAAAGAGCCACACTTTGACAGACCTGGGTTTGAATCTCTGTTGCATCGCAGTTGAGTTTAGAGGCTCTGGACGTGTTACTGCATTTCAGCCACCTGAGAGTCACATGCCTCCTTTAAGCAATGAAGATAGCAGTTAACTAGCATCAGGGGGAAAGTAGGCAGGACAGGTCAGCAAGTGCTCAGTGGATCCTTACTGTGATCTCTGATGATGCTACTGCGGATGTTTGGAATGGGAAATGGAAGGTGTCTTAGACAAACTTTACTGTGCTGTCCTTATGGTGGCCTCTACTATTTGCGCTTAAATTGGTTAAAGTCGTAATTAAAAATCAAGTTCTTCTACCTTACCATACCCATGTCAAGTGTCCAATACCACATAGGACTAATGGCTACCATGTTACAGAGGAGAGGCGCAGAGCATTCCCGCCATGACAGGAAGTTCTGTTGGACCTCACTGCCTGAGGCCAGATGATCTCTCCGAGGTGCGCAAGGTTTAGACTCCATGTTGCTGCCAACGGAGGCCATCAGAAGACACGAACCCATGTGTGCCCATTTTCTTTTGTTTAAGAGTATTGTTTACATTCAGGCTATGCAAATGATGTGTGAGGAATCCAGTGCGGCACATTTAATAGGCCCACTCCAGAATATCCTGCTGATAATTGTGTGGAGCTCTGCAAATGGTGGGTAATTTCCTCTCAGGTGCCTGTTCTACACGCTTGTTTGGCATGCTTTATTGTCGGGTGGATTTACACTCTGCATTTGCCATAAAAACTGTTTCCAAAAGAAACAAGAAGCGTAGCAAGATAAAAAGCGATATAAAAAGGGGATTTTGTGATTTATTTATGTCAAATTTATGGAAGATGACAGGAGGCATTACAGTTCCAAAATTAGTTGTCACAGTCAGGCTGTAAATCCTGTAGGACAGGACTTGGAGGAATGGGTTGGGATCGGGACCCCTGGGTCTGCTAGTGGCCTGTGGAAAGGCCAGAGAAGGCAGGGGACTTCTAAAACCCTCTGCAGAGGGGCTTGGCTGTCCCTCAAGCTGAGGAGCTGGCATTTAACAGTAACGAGTATAGGATGCTTACCACATTTTAAGCACCTCCTGTGTACAATCTCATTTAATTCCCACTGGCTTTTGCTATTTTAATCATTTTACAGATGTGGAACTCCATACTTTCCCTCTTTCCTGAGAGGCAGAGTGAACTGGGGCTGAAACCAGAATAAAGGTGGCCGCTGATCTGAATGTACTTGTTTTGCTTTCCCTAAAAATTTAAGTTCATTTATAGTTCATGCAGCATTTACTCATTATGCACTGTGGGCACACAGAGCGCCAAGCCCTGGGGGTACAGAAATGATAAGACATGGCCCCTACCATCAGGGAAGTTGTGACCCACCACGTGATTAAATTGATACACAAGCCACTGTCCCATGACTTGGACTTTAAGAATGAAGCAGTATGAATATGGAGAGATTTTGGGGACTGTAAGAAGCATCTTCTTAATCCTGGCTGGACTGTGTAGAAGATAGTCTGGGTGACAGGATATGTGGGTGCTTGGTGGTCAGAGATGGGGCGAAGGGTGCTCAAATGACTCCCCTCAGCTCATGATGAAAACTCTTTAGTTTTCTCAGAAAATGAGCTGGGATGCTCAGTCTTTCTACATTACTTTTTAAATTCCCCGGGTTTTGTTGGTAAATGGAATCTTAAAGAGCTAAGTAGAGAAATAGGATGTATTTCTCTCAATTGCGAAATACAGTTTTATTTATATTTTCACTTTATTTTTAATTGATGTGATAATTATACATATCTATGGCATACGTTTGATATGATGATGTGTAATCATCATATCGGGTTTGATTGGTATAGCCATCACCCCAAGTATTTATCATTTGTTTGTTTGTTTGGTACCAGGGATCAAACTCGGGCCCTTGCATTGGCAAGGCAGGTGGCAGAACCATTGAGCCAAATCCCCAGCCTTTTATCATTTGTTTGTGACAAAGAACATTCAAAATTTTCTTTTCTATCTACTTGGAATTACAGTAAATCATCATTACTATGGTACGTATGACTAGAACTTATTCCTCCTATAAACCTCTAATTTTATTCTCGTCTTAATGAACTGCTTTATGTCTCCCCCTCCTCTCAACCCTTCTCCCCAGCCTCTGGTAAGCACTCTTCTATTTGCTATTTCTATGAGCTCAATTCAAAACTAAGGAAACACTGTTGAGACCCTGTTTTCTTGGCTTCCACTAAGCGCTCTCTTTCTCCAACCACTCCTCCCTGCTCTCTTCAAGGATTTTTCTTTGTTCAACCCTTAAATATTGACGTCGTCTCCCTGCCCTAACCCCAGAAGACCCCTCTTCAGCCTTCTTGCATTCTCACTCTTCACACGTCTCTGTGTGATTGCATCCGCTCATCTGACTCAGATGCTGTGTATTTTCCGATGACTTCTAATCCATAAGATCAGCCCTACCTTCTCTTTTGAGTTCCAGATCTTTCTATTCACCTGCCCACTAACCATTTCTAGCAGACTTGTTCCACTGGTCCCAAGCCTTTTTCTTTTCCAGCTTCACTACCACACGGAGAAATACCATGAACTCCTACGCAAGGGAATCCCAGGGCCCAAAAGGGCACCCCTTTTCTCTCCATCCTTATATTCATCAGTCCCCAAGCCCTTAATATATCTGAAGTGCATCTCCATCTCTAACCCGTACCCTTTATAATGAATCTCAGTTGCTAGCATCAAAGGAGTGATAGGAAGTACCGATTCTGGAGATAAGAGTATGAGTTTGAGTCCTGGCTCTGTAACTTAATTTACTAATCCTTTCCTCATTTGTAAAATAGAAGCAACAGGTAATTCCCTTTTGGAATCATTGGAAGGTTTTAATACCTAATAGAAGAGAGCCTAGAATAGATGAGCACCATTTAAGTATTTACAGTGGATGTTTAGGGCTTGGAATGCTGCAATGCATCTCATAGAATCTCCATGGTACTCTAGGGATTTCTGTTCGTTCCATTTTACACATAAGAAAACTGACCTTTTAAGAAGGGAAATAAATCCCCCACACTTCTGTAGAGTGATAAAGCTGGCTTCTAACCCATGGCAGACTGAAGGCAGAATCCATGCTTTCACCTGCTCTGCTTTCTGGATCTACCCTAGAAAGACTCTTGTACTAGTCCACAGCCTCCAGCTTTGCCTCCTTCTACTGTCTGCTCCACGTGGCTGCCTCCCCATGTTCTCAAGAATGCTCGATTATGAAGATTAAGACATCAGAACTTTCAGCCCTCCCTCTATTACTAGCCCTTCCTCCCTCTTCACCCTGCTGTCCTACCCTCATTTTCTAACCCCCTAGTCACCTTTCCAAGAACACCGGGAGTGAGTACCTGGCTGCCAGGAAAGGGCTTCAGGAAAGCAATTATGTGGTTAGCAGGGACTGAATATTATGGCCACACATTTATGCACAGTTAAGCTACCCAAAAGGTGCTGGGAAGTATATCGACTTCCCTGCAGGGCTCCAGTTAAGACCCTGCCCCCACGAGGAGTTGCAGGCCTTCCAGGATTTCTCCACCTCTACAGAGGGAAGATGCCTCTTGTTTCCAACAGACTGTGAGTCTTAACTGATGACTAGGAAGGACTTCCAGGTGCTGGAAGACAAAGGCATGGCTTCAATAGCCACATAACATAGATCATATGTGGATAAAAAGAGACAAGTAAATTAGATCAACCAAAGGTCACTCATTTACTCAGCTGGGGACACCGAAAGTTCATCCAGGTTTCTTTCTTGCCAGGAATGAATGGATTTGAAAGTAAAGATTTTCAATGGTATTTTGCACACAAAAGTTTCCTGCAGTGGGGAAAGAATGATATTGCTCATGGTAATAGCAATAAGAGAGCTAGGGAGGGAGAATAAGCTGAGACATGAATGTCCCTTGTCATTTTCCTTTGACAAAAAATAATCATAAAAGTTCTTTCAGGTCTAATGTGAGGCTCTCCTTTCTTGGGCCTGTATTTTAGAAACTGATTGATTGCAGTTTTTCATGGGGTTTCCACCATGTCAAGATCACAGAATGTCACTTGGCAGTTAGATGGTTCCCATCCCAGAGGCACTGAGAGATGCCAATTGCAATTCAAAACATCTCAATTTTCAAATATACCCTACAGCTTATACCCAGTGAGAAACACTTTCCCACCCTCGTAGGCATGCTAAGGGTTGCGCTGTGAAAAAAAAAGGTGGAGAGTGTTCTTTTGAATGAAAGGAAATTTGCAGCTGGGAGCTCCAGTCCCTGGATCCTAAGGGGCCTCCCTTCTTTCTTTAGGGCTGCAGGATGTGCAGTTCTCTTGTGGGCTCAGGTAAGAGCAGGAGACAATTGATATGGACGAGGTAAAAGGCACAGACTAACAACAGTTGCCTTCATCACCTTCTCTACTTGGGCTCCTGTAAAGGGTACAAGCTATATGTGTAGGCTCCCCGAAGACCCAGTTTGTGCAGCAAGACCTTGGCAAACAGGAATCTTGTATTGACTTTTGGGACTGCTCAAACTCAGACAAATATCTTCTTGGCTAGGAAGCATCAGCCTAAAGTTCTAATACCCACTTTGGATTTGGAAATGAGGAAGTATTACTGCTTCTGACTATCAAATTGTCTTGGGCAGCCTTGAACTCAGGCAGTAGATTTCAGTGATCTCTTAGTAGAACAGCAAGGAGAGGCAACATGGCGGGGGTGGGTGAGAAGTTTCATGATCTGATGCTCTTATTGGGGAACTTTGACCTTGAGTTAGTTCTCCATATTCCTGGGCTGCAGCCTTCAAATCTGTAAAAATAAAAGTAGTGGTTGGAATAATCCTTTGGTCCTCACATGCTATCCTTAAGTAACCAATTTAAATTTAGTCTCTTTCAAAGTTTCTTTACTACCCAACACAATATTCAACAGAATTTAACAGTCATTGCTGAGTGGATATTCAAACTTTTCTATACCACTATATTTTATATAGGAGAAAAAATTGCCCCTTGCTAGTTCTGCTTTCTTCTTGGTGTTATTAAAAAAAAATTAGAGGAGGGCCTGTGGAAGATTGGCCCGTGTGGCCATCTCAGCACATTTGCCTTTTGTTTCTTTTCCCCAGCTCTTTTTCTTATTGGCCATGGAGTTTGATTTAGTTGGAAGTGGCACCTAACAGTGCAAATGCTCATTATTTTTATTGGTCATGATCTGCAAACCCATTTCTTTGTCCAAAGCCTTCAAAACAGCTTATTAGTGAGAGTATGCATTGGACACCTTTATGGCTCCTTTCACCGTGTGGGCTGCTGTCATCCTATAGCGAGAGGATGATTTCAGACGTATTTTCTGGGATCATCTCATCATGGAATAGCATGAATGGGGGTCTGTGAGAGGATGAGAATGTGGCCATTTAGTACCTGTCCCAATTACCACAGAGGAGAAACAAAGAAACAGTTCTTATACCACATGGTTATAAGGTAATCACAGGTGACATGGAGAGCAGGAGCGAGGTGTTGGCATTGAGCCTGATTATCATACATTGCTCTGGGAGTTGCATTCATGCTGAAATTGCTCACAAGCACCCTAACTGTTAATAAAGGGTGAACTGTGGGTGTCAGCAGGACGATGTTCCGTATCCCCAAAAGGTTCTGAAGATAAATTTGAACATGCTGAGAATGTCCTGGTGTGCCGTGGCTTCTAGGAAAGCAGAAGAATAGAGCGTGTCACATGTTTTAGCAGAATCCTTGAGACTCTCAACAAGTAGAATGGCCATGTCTCCATCCCTGACTTAGAAGTTTCTGACCTCCTTCTTTTCAAGTTTGATGAAATTTTGATCTGAGGAAAATTGAATCTAAATCACTATTCTGTCATCAGAACTTTTGCTATGAGGGCAGAACTTTTATGGAGAAAACTTTTATTGTAATGAGATGAAAATAGTAAACTGGTGTGACTGTTCCTTTCCTGGCATTACTATTAGCGATCAGAATGTGTGATATTTTTTAAAAGCCCTATCTAGAAAACTCACATACATGTACATAGATCTCCTTTTAGTTATACTTTTATATTTTCCCACCAACATGTAAATCTAGCTACATGGAAAAACACAAACATAATTAGTACAAGTCTTCACAGGTTATTTCCCTGATAGAGCTGACAATATTTACTGATTAGAGGGGTTAATTAACTCTCATTGTTTTGCCATGTGCTTATAAGCCCAACAGGTCCATCGGGTTCTCAGAGAAACTGGATTGACTTACTTTCGTGATACTTAATTTTGTTATGAATTTGGACAGATTAAGAGGAGCTGGAGGCCTCAAGAAATATACCAATGTGATGGATTTCACCCTAGGTAGAGGGAATGGAGCATGCTCGTTATATCTTAACCCATCTGCAGGACACATTGTACAATTCAAGTTGATGGAGCTCTCTGCCAGAAACAGTGACAATTTTACTTCTTTTATCTTTTGGTCATTTGTATGGACATGTGTATTTTTCCCAACCAGACTCCATGGAGGAGATAGCTGACCAAAATGTCCCAGTGGAACCCAAGTAAACATGCGGGTTTGGCTCATTCCTGCCTCTCAAATTAGGAGCCAAACCTTGCCAGCTCATTTTTCTTCGCCAAATTATCTGTGATTTACCTACTATCTAGAGAAGACTTTCTTTATAAAACCTTGGCACTATTGACATTGCAGGGCAGATAATTCTATGTTGAAGGGACCTCCTTTTGTAATGTGTAATAGCATCATCCTTAGCATCTACCGACTAGTTATGAATAATAACCACTCCCCTCTACTATAACACTTGTCACAACCAAAAATGTCCTCCGGTGTTGCCAAGTGTCCTCTGGGGGGAAAATTGCTACTGCTCTAGAGATATTTCTGACACAAAAGGATGCCAATTTAGACCTCTATATCTAAAAGAAAGGCTGAATCTTTCTGGCCCCTGATTGGGAGATTTCAAATCAGTTTTTAAAGGTTAGTCTGGATTATTACCCGATTCATCTCAGCAGGAAAAAAATCATACCATGTTGTGTGTGAAGTGACTATAATTTATTAGCTCATTAGTCTGGCCTTGAAATTGCCATTTTGAGCACTTGCCCAGGCTGACCAAGTTTATAGGCTGAGTTGCTTTTTTACAGACTCAAAGTTTCCCTTCTGCTTTGGGGCATTCATTGTAAGGGCCCTATGAGCTTGCTATGGGCTGGTGCACCTACTGATAAGCAACCTCTACCTGAGCACTCAGCTATTTGAAATCTCTTGCCATCACCTTCTCAGATATTGAAGCTCTGCTCTAGATACAGAAGTGCAAAGAAAGGCTGATCAGGGGAGCTGAGAAAGAGGAATATTAACTGGCTACATATAAGGAGTGATCCAAATCTACAGTGAATATTTACATTTTAAAAATTACAGTAAAAGATTCATTGAATAATCTATTAATCCCCATCAAAACATCCCCTCACTTTGCATACATTTATCATACAGTTCTTGCCACTTTTTGCAGCAGCTCTAGAAGTATTTTGGGGGGTCTTTATAAGACATGATCAAAATTGCTATATGGTAAGTGCTGCTACCAAGTGCCATCCAACAGTGCAAAGGTGGGCTCATAAAAACATTCCAATTATTCTTTTCCATCTCATTCACCCCACTAGCACTGTGCTATTTCTGCCTCTTCCATAAAACAAAATGACCACGAGTGGTAAACATCTTGGATTGATTCAGGACATTGAGGCATGCAGGACAGGGCAACTAAAGACATGAAAGAGGGCTTCGAGAACTGCTGCAAGAACGGCCCGTCAGATAAGTGTGTCTGAAGTGAGGGGAGTGCTTTGAGGGGACTTGACGGCCATATATCTTTTACTAAAATTTAAAAATGTAACCATTCACCATATTGTTCCATCACACCTTTCATGCTTTCTTCCTTTCAGCTTCCTAGGAGACTCTGATCCACAGCTTCTTGAGAGCTTATGAGGGCAGCCAGACTCATTATGTTCAGGTTAGCATCTTTCCAAGGAAGGGTGAATGAATCTCCCCAAAGCCTCGTTGTGCTGCTTTGCCCACTGATGAGAAGGGTAGACAGGGAGAACTCAAGAGTTCTCATCTCTGGTGCTCTGCTCATTTCTTATCATCATCTTCTGTGGATTTAAAAATTGTGCCAGCCAACTGGGGAGGGTTTTCCATTTAGGAGTATGTCATACACATCCTAACACCATAATAATTACTGAAATATGCAAGAGGGGCACATTTCATTTTGGATTTGATGTCTGCAAATAATTTGGAGACTGGGCAGCCAATTCATATATCCTGATGGATTTTTATCTGACCAGGTGTTCACTTTGTTCCCTGCTCAGCTCTCTGTCAGCAAAGAGCTCCTCCTCATGTGGATGCATCAAGGAGGACCATATGGTGGGCAATGCTTCTCCTTCATCAGAGTGGTCGCATTTGCATTCACCCTCTGATGAGCCAGGAGAGGGGAGACTCCTCTCCCACCCAGGGAACCTGTCAGTGCCAGGAGCAGAACTGAGCACAAAATTCACTTTTTCCATGTGGTAGAGGCTTTGTTTTATTTTCAGTAAACAAATCAAGAGTACTAACTCAAGTCATTTATTTGTATACGAAAGTTCTAGGACATGTTCCAATTTCTGCTCCTTCTGTCAGTATGAATAAAACTTTAGGGGATAAATGACAATAATTAAGAGATTCTTTAAGGAATTAGGAAGACTAATATTTTACTTGGGTGGATAACCAGTAATATTTTCTTGCCTTGGTAAGTGAGAAGGACATATCAATCCATTTTAACTCTAAGTCCACGTCTGGGACAAAGATAGTTCTGTTTTATATGCAAGTTTAAGCTCCTTCTAGAAACAATTTTCTACAAACGTTCAAGTATAAATACTCTATGTTCCATTCGCTATTGTTTGATAAAGTACAATGACTTGTGTTGGCACACATAGGTATGTACTGATAGCCACATAAGATGATTTATTTGAATTTTTTCCTGCTCCAGAGAAAAACTGATGCCTTTAAAGTTAAATGCATGATTAGAGTAAATTACATTTCATATGGATACATTACTTAGAGTTTTAAATAAATAATGTAAAGAACATTTTGAGTTTATAAATTTAAAAACTGTTTAGTCCATGGGATCAAATCTATGTTTGTTATGATTTTGTGATAGATCTGAGTCACGTTATCAGCCATTTGTAACCTCAATATGTCAATTTACTATTCTGTCCCTGAAATTTTCTGAACAATTTATAAGGGTTTTAGATTTTTTTCTCCTATAGGTATGTTTATATTTACATTACAAATTTACTTGTATATCTAGTAAAAATTACCAGTAAGTAAATGAAAAGTAAATAAAATGATAATTATTATGGAAATAATCCAGTGCTTAGAACTTGATTCAAACTTGAATCGATGAAGTTAATTTCTTGTGCTTTTATTCATAGGTGAAGGAGTATAACTTTTCATTTCCCTAAAGATAACTATTTCTTAAACTATAAGAAATACCTCCTATCTCTACTTACTTGAAATATCCTTAAGTGCGTACCTGAGAATGGACTGCTAGCAATTCATTATGTCAGTTGCAAAACTACTGCAAGGTTTAGGCCCCAAGTCAGCTGTATAATCAGCTGAAACTCAGGTTTTCCTCTCTCTTTTAGTCAACATTTCATGTTTCTGCCATATTTGGAATTCATGCTTTTTAATGTTGCTTCTTAATTACACACATAAGACTTTATAAATAAAACCACAATTTCACCTCTAAAAGGCTACAGGTTTTTATATGTATATGGATATCTGTATGAAAGCAGTGCTCTGGTTGGCTGCTTTTCTCTCTGTGGCATTCGTCACTACGAAACATTTTTCTGTCTGTAAGCAGCAGATCATAAACTGGACAAGAGTCAGGGCTTTGTTTTGTTTGGCGTCTTATGTCCAAGATATAGTATATTCCTGACTCACTGTAGACATTCAATAAACACTGCAGTGAATAAATGAAGGAATAAAGGACAAGTTCAGATGGGGGCCATTTAGAATTTACTTAGCTCAACCCCTTCTTCATACAGATAATGGAAATTAGGCTGAGGATAGTTTGTGAAGTTGATCAGCTATCCATTAATTTATGACTTATTCCTCTTGTTCAATCAAATATATTTATCTAATAATAACTACATACCCAGCGTAGCATTAAGGGATGTTGATGCTAGAAAAAATAAAAAAGAGACCACCTTTTGGGGAGTATTAATGTTTACAGAAAAAATGCCTTTGGGAATTTTTATTATTTATTAAAGAGAGAAGGGAAGAGCGCAGACTTCAGAGACGGGGGAAAAGGCGGCCAAAGATGATGACAGTCAAGGGAATGGTGGAGCAAGGATGAGCAGTTGGGAAGGCACAAGGACAGGAATGACTTGACCCGTCCTCTGATCCATGGTGATGAGCATGTGAAGTAACGGGGACAGCATGGACTATACTGCTTAGAAACATGTGGCCTTTGGAGCCGAAGTGCTTGGGCTCCAATCCTGGCTCTGTCATTACTTAGGAGCATTGTAATTTTGGGTGATACGAGCTCTGTGTGCCTCAGCTACCTCATCTGAGATGTGGAAATAATGATACCTACTTTATGCAGCAGTTTAAAGTAAGATTAAATGGAGTACAATTATTTTGCATAGGAAGAGCTTAGTAAAATCTGAAGCTATGCATTGTTAGCATTGTTATAATTAAGAAACGGTGGGAGACAGTGTTGGCTAGGTGGTTTGGTGAGATTGTGAAGAGCTTGCTTTTAAATTTGCTGTTGTATGTACAGCACTGAAGTGGGTGTAAATCTGGATTTATTTTACAGAGAAAGAACTCTCAGATCACCCAGTAGATTAAAAAAAAGAGAGTGACTCATAAAAGAGGAGCATTAGAGACTTGTTGCAGGATGTGGTTTGGCAATAACTTTGGGGATGTAGAGGTGCAGTTTCTGGAGATGGATTTCAGAGGAGAGCAGCGAGGATGGGGGAGGAGTTCTACGATTCCCAGCTTACACAACTGTACAGTTAGATTGAGGGACATGGCACACCAAAACCTCATGTGGAAGATCAACACACTCATGGGTTACTCAGGACATCACTAAAGATGCTCCCCACTTTGAGATGGCTCACCTTAGGACTTTTTGTCTTTGAAATCGTGTGGAAGCCATCTGCGATCCTTAGAAACTGCATTTGAATGTTTTGCCAGACCTGTGATGTTGCTATATGCTTCTCTCTTTTGATACTGGGCAATGGGAACAACACACAGTTCCCAGTCAGCCACTTGATCTTGAGGGTAACCAACAAACAGCATCCTATGTTGCTTAGTTTCAATGTTCTGTAGGTTAGTGACGTTAAATGCATTTTTGACCTACAGTACGTTTGACTTATGGCAGGTTTAGCGGGACATTGACTCACCGTAAATTGAGTAGCACTGTGGAGTGAACACATCTGCTCCTCAAAGTGTGTGTGGTCTATGGACCAGCATCATCATCACTGCCCAGACACTTGCTAATATTCAGAATTTCCAAATCCAACCTCAGACTTCTTGAATCAAAAGCCACATTTGAACAAGATCTGCAGGTAATGTGCATGCACATGAAAATTAGACAATAATGGGTCTATAGCAGGTATTGGCAAACTATCTCCTCTGATTGAATTCAGCCCACTGGTTGGTTTGGTACAACTAGCAATGACTTTCACAGTTTTCAATAGTTAAAAAAAACAGAGGAATAGAAAAAGAAAAATATCTCATGACACATAAAAAATATAGACATTTCAAATTCCAATATCTCTGAATAAAATTATATTGGAACACAGACAGGCTTCTTTTATTGAAATATTATCTACCCCAGCTTCCATACTACAGTGGCAAAGGTAAGAATGTATGGACCTAAAGCTAAGAATGGTTCTCTTTTGCACAGCCAAAAATATTTGTTTTTTTACAGAAAATTTTATGACTTCTGAATGTAGGAGTCAGGAAGACCCATATTCTACTTCCAGCACCACTCTTTACCAAGATGTAAATAAATACTTACTCTTAAATACCTATTTACTTCATTTACTTAACTTTGTGCTATTTACAAAATAACCACTGACTTCAATTCTATGTGACTTGATTCTCCCTCTTTGGCAAATGAAGATATTATTTCTACCTTGTGGGATCATAAGAATAAAGATGAAAAAGCCATCAATTACACTTATCCCAAAGCCTAGCACAAGGCAAATGCTTTCTTCATATTAGCTGTTGTTCTTATTGATAGATTTATATCCCAAATCCTTTTCTGTAATTCTATGTTTTCCACTAGTGAAGATTTTTTTTCCCCATGGGTATCCAGCACTGTTATTTTCCTGAGTATTTTGTCAAATTTACCTCCATTCTTGCCCTTGTCCAACTAAGCAATTTTAAAGAAATGCAGAGTAATAAAGAAAATTGCTCCTTTACATCAGTAGTTAGGTCTGTCATGAATAATGATATTAATAGCTAATAACCTACAATGTGATATAGATTCTAGGGAGTAATTTATTTTGATATTTTATGCCATCATAATGAATTTGTTTGTTATTCATTATAACTCTACTTTCAAGGCATACATCAGTGCTGTTTTATATTCTGGGCAGATGCTCTGTGTATTTCCAGAGGTTTTCTAAGGTAAAGAATTAACATTTATTAATAGTAACACACACATTGAGTATTTTGAACACATTTTGAAAGCAGAAATAAAGAAATCACTGCCACGGATATTTTTCCATTTTGACAGAATGCTGCAAATAACCATGCTGGGATTTAATATGTGGGGCCTTGATTTGAACTTAAATTGAATGTAGATAAACATTTTGGTTATCTCCTCAACTGAAGTATAACTCTTCCTCAAAAGAAAGATACTGTTTCAAAAAAAAAAGTGAATGTTACTGCCTTTCTACCTATGCCTTTTCTTATTAGCTACACTCTGATATCTCTTCTAGCAAATACTGATATCCGGGGATGCTCAGTGAAAAGAGCAGGCACTGGTAAAACTGAACATTTATGTGCTGCTGTTTCCTGGTTGTGAATATATTTGAGCTGTGGTGTTAAATATCAGGTAATTTCCTTAGAGCTTCGATTATTGTAAATATCTTCTCTTAATGTAGACTTTCAGAGTTAGGAAATAGAAAGACTCTCTCAGATTTCTTTCAAGTTATGATTATTAAAAATAAAAATAGTAGAATATTACCCCTTCCTTAATATAAAGCAGTCTATTTCTTTACAACTTTGCAGAAACAAATATGTAAATTTTTCTATTTATATTCTTATTCTCCATATTAATTTTCCTTTTAACCAAACATAAGTCAAACATATATATTTCAGAAAGGGACCTATTAGAATTATACTAAAGTTATATTATATAATTACTGGGAATATTTCAAACTTTCATTGAAATGTTTATTTTTGAATTAAACTTTTAAATATGAGCTCTGCATAGAAGACTTTTAAGTTGTAACAGTGTGAAAGAAGTTGCTAAAGCTCTCTTGAAAGTAAATAAGTATATATCACATACAAATTATTCAAAGGTTCTTAAAATGACTGTTGCACAAACCAAAGATATATTTGGTTATTAATGTATAGCAGAAATCAGCCTAATAGTAAATATGAAATATATGAAAACTACACTATAATAGCTAACATTACTAATCTACTAGAGTAAAGAAATAGCATTTATTTATATTTTTTTTGTTTGTTAATTTATTCAGGACTTTTGAGATCAGATCTCATCACATAGTTCCAGCTAACCTTGAACTCACTAGTAGCCCAGGTTAGTCTTGAAGTCCCAGTGATCTTCTTGCTTCAGCCTCCCATGTAGTAGGATTTCAGGTGTACACCACCACACCTGGTTTCAAGTAGTGTTAGTTTGGTGAATTGGCTAAGAAACTTTTTATACTCCTATACTTTTCCTCTCAATCCCAGAAATGCTAATATATTAAAATTTTGAGACTATAAATTTTACCTTGGACAAGAAAGACAACCAGGTAGCTGGGCGTGGTGGCGCACGCTTTTAATCCCAGCACTCCAGAGGCTGAGACAGGAGGATCGCTGT
>NW_022900947.1:17204385-17226864 GCF_012274545.1 Fukomys damarensis | reverse complement strand
AAAAAAAAAAAAAAAAAAAAAAAAGAAAGAAAGAAAGAAAGAAAGAAAGATAGCCAGTATTCACAAGCAACTTAAACTCCCAGTTGTTAATCTATATATAGTTCAAAGAAAATTAAGTTGACTGTTAGAACTTCGGTGAGCAGTCATAACATAGGGAAAATGAACCATGTTTCAAAGAAAATTTAACTGATGATGACTTCCTGTTGGAAGTACAGTCTTATGACAAATTCTAGTAACACTGAATGTGGTTATCTGAAGCGCTTTTACATATGAAATTACAGGCATATCACTGTATATTTGTATAGGTGACAGCATAGTCGTGCATTTCCTTTCTGGTGCCTATCTCTTAGAGTATGGAGCTTTGGAAGAAATGTGATGTTCCATGGCTTGAATCAGTTGTAAAGTGGTAACCATTTCCTTTATTCCCAAGAACATCATTACTGAGCATTAGGCAGGATGTGGCTCCATAAATGGAAAAAAAAATCAACAGGCCAGGCCATACAGTTTTGCAACTTCATCTAAGTGAGCTTCGGATACTCAGGGTAATGAGGTCCTGGCCACTTCACTAATGACTTTCCAATTTTAATGCACTCCCAGGGCATCACAGTAACGCAAGGGGCTGATCATTTAAATATTTGCATGAAATATGTGGAGACTCTGTAGCCTGTATAGTTACAACCCAATCAATATCATTTGCTAATACAGTTGTCTCTGTTTTTGTAACATAATCTTGGTATAGGTGGATACTAAGAGATCTATTGGAAGGAACAGCAGGAAGTGATTTAGAAATGTTTGATATCTACAATTATAGTTTACCAAACCTGTCTTTAAAAAGGTCCTATCATATTTCTTTTATGCCTTTGATAAGTATGGGCCCGATACATTTAGCTTGTTGATATGCTTGGAGAAATTCATAAAAGAATAAAATATTTCCTTTTACTTTTGTGTAGTTTTTTTTTTTAATTTTTTTTATTGAGTTTGTTGGTACATTTAGGGATACAGTACAGTTACATTCATTGTTGGGATCATGTACCTTTACATGGCAAGTCTTGATTCTCATTTTTTTCCCCTTACCTCTGCCCTCCCTTCACCCCCTCCTCCCCTCCCCATCTACAAACACTTTATTTTCATCTTTTCATTCTCTCACATTTTTTTCTTTTCCCTTTTTGTTCTTCCCCTACGTATCACACCTTCCCTACACCTTTAGCTCCTTTCCTCCCATTTCTAAATGTCAGTAATCTTATTAGAATCTTATGCATTGTTGCAGAATATTCACACCAGGGAAACTATTTGGTATTTACACATGTGGGACTTATTTATTTCACTTAGGAGTATATCTTCAATATGTATCCATTTTCCTATGAATGAATCTATTCTCTCGCTCTTTATGGCTGAGTAATATTCCATTTTATAGAAAAACCACAACTTCTTTATCCAGTTTCCAACGGATGGGCAAATAGGTTGTTTCCAAGATTTAGCTATTACAAACTGTGCCGCTATAAACATGGGTGCACATACTTCTCTGTGATATGATTCTTTTAGTTCTCTTGGAAAGATACCCAACAGAGGGATGGCTGGGTCAAATGGAACCTCCAGTCCAAGCTCTTTGAGGTATCTCCATATTGATTTCCATAGTGGTTGCACTAGTCTGCACTCCCACCAACAATGGAGGAGGGTTCCTTTCTCCCCACAACCCCGCCAACATTTGTTATTGTGTGATTTCTTGATAGCAGCCATTCTTTGTGGGGTGAGGTGGAATCTCAGTGTTGTTTTCATCTGCATCTCTCGAATGACCAGTGATGTGGAACATTTTTTCATATATTTTCTTGCTGCTTTCACTTCTTTGTATGAGAAATGTCTGTTCATTTCGGATGCCCATTTTTGGATCGGGTCTTTATATTTGGGGGGACTGATTGTTTTGAGTTCTTTATATATCCTTGATAATAGTCCTTTGTCTGAGGTACAGCTGGTAAAAATTTTTTCCCACATTGTAGATTGTCTCTTAGTTCTGCTAATGGTTTCTTTTGAAGTACAGAAGCTTTTTAGTAAGATGAGATCCCAGTTGTTGATTCTTTCTGCTAGTTCCCGTGCTACTGAGGATTTGTTCATAAAGTCTTTTCCTATACCAATGTCTTCCAGAGTTCTGCCTAACTTACTTTCCAGCAAGTTTAATGTTTCTGTTTTAATATTTAGATCTTTAATCCATTTGGATTTTAATTTAGTGCATGGCGAAAGATAAGGGTCTAATTTTAATCTGTGACAGGTTGATATCCAGTTTTTCCAACACCATTTATTAAAGAGGCTATCTTTCCTCCACTGAGGATGGTGAGCTCCTTTGTCGAAGATGAGGTAGCTGAGTACATCTGCATTTGTTTTTGTGTCTTCCAGTCTGTTCCATTGATCCTCAGGCCTATTTCTTTGCCAGTACCATGCTGATTTTATCACAGTGGCTTTGTAGTATAGTTTCAAATTGGGAATTGTTACACCTGGTGCCATGTGACTGTTGCCTATAATGGCTTTTGCTATTCTAGGTCTCTTGTGGTTCCAAATGAATTTTTGGATTCTTTTTTCTAGTTCTGTGAAATATAGTGTTGGAATTTCAATTGGCATTGCATTGAATGTATATAGCAGTTTCGGTAGTATGGCCATTTTCACTATGTTGATTCTTCCTACCCAGGAGCAGGGGATATCTTTCCATTTTTTTATATCCTCTTCGATTTCTTTTTTCAGAGTGCTGTAGTTTTCAGTGTAGAGATCTTTTGTTTCTTTTGTTAGATTGATTCCTAGATACTTCATTTTTTTGGATGCTATTGTAAAAGGAATTTTTTCCCTTATTTCTCTTTCTGTCTGTCTGTTATTTGTGTATAGAAAGGCTATTGATTTTTGGGTATTCACCTTGTATCCAGATACTTTACTGAATCTGTCAATTAAGTCTAGAAGTTTTTTGGTGGAGTTTTTTGGATCTTCAATGTAGAGTATCATATCATCAGCAAATAATGATAGTTTAACTTCTTCCTTTCCTATCTTTATTGCTTTAATTTCTTTCTCTTGTCTAATTGCTGTGGCTAATGTTTCCAGAACTATATTGAAGAGAAGTGGCGATAGTGGGCATCCTTGTCTTGTTCCTGATTTTAACATGAAGGTTTTCAGTTTTTGGCCATTCAATATGATGTTGGCTGATGGTTTTTCATAAATAGCCTTTATTAAATTGAGGTATAGACCATCTATTCCAATTTTTTGCAGGGTTTTTATCATGAATGGGTGTTGAATTTTATCAAATGCTTTTTCTGCATCTATTGAGAGGATCATATGGTTTTTGTCCTTGACTTTGTTAATATAATGTATTACATTCACTGACTTTCGTATGTTGAACCACCCTTGCATCTCTGGAATAAATCCGACTTGGTCATGATGGATGATCTTCTTAATAATCCTCTGTATTCTGTTTGCTAGTATCTTATTAAGGATTTTTGCATCTATATTCATTAAGGAGATTGGTCTGTAGTTCTCCTTTTTGGTTGTATCTTTCTCTGGTTTGGGAATCAGAGTGATACTTGCTTCCAGGAATGAATTTGGAAGTATAGCTTCTCTTTCAATTTCATTGAAAAGTTTGAAGAGTAATGGTAGTAGTTCTTCTCTAAATGTCTTGTAAAATTCAGCAGTGAATCCATCAGGGCCTGGGCTTTTCTTTGTTGGTAAGTTTTTAATTACATTTTCAATTTCACTGATTGTGATTGGGGTGTTTAAAATGTTTTTATCTTCTTCGTTCAACTTTGGTAATTCATAAGTATCTAGAAATCTGTCCATTTCTTCTGTGTTTTCCATTTTATTAGAGTACAGGTTCTCAAAGTAGGTGTTCATGATCCTCTGGATTTCTTTCGGATCTGTTGTGACTTCGCCTTTTTCATTCCTAATTGCATGGATCTGAGCCTTTTCTTTCCTTTTTTTGATAAGATTAGCTAAGGGTTTGTCAATTTTATTTATTCTTTCAAAAAACCAGCTCTTTGTTTCATTTATTTTTTGTATCGTTTTCTTAATTTCAATTGCATTGATTTCTGCTCGGATCTTTATAATTTCCTCTCTTGTTCGAGCTTTGGGTTTTTCTTGCTCTTGTTTTTCTAGGAGTCTAAGTTTCATCGTTAAGTTGTTTATTTGAGCCCGCTCTGTTTTCCTAGTGTGGGCATTCAATGTTATGAATTTTCCACGTAGAACTGCTTTCATTGTGTCCCAAAGATTCCTGTATGTTGTATTGGCATTCTCATTTATTTGTAAAAACTGTCTAATTTCTTCTTTAATTTCCTCTGTAATCCATTGATTGTTTAGGAGAGTGTTGTTCAGTTTCCATGTGCTTGTGAAGTTTCTATAGTTTCTTGTGCTATTGATGTCTAGTTTGATTGCACTATGATCTGATAATAAACAGGGGATGACTTCAATTTTTTTGCATTTATTTAGACCTGTTTTGTGAGCCAGTATGTGGTCTATTTTGGAGAATGATCCATGTGCAGCCGAAAAGAATGTATATTCTGGTTTTTGGGGGTGGAATACTCTATAAACATCTATTAAGTCCATGTGTTCCAAAGCTTGGTTCAGTTCTATTATTTCATTGTTGATTTTCTGCCTAGTAGATCTGTCAATTTGTGATAGTGGGGTATTTAAATCCCCCACTACAATTGTATTAGTGCTTATTTGGTTTTTCATGTTACTTAATATTTGTTTTATATAGTTGGGGGCATTTATATTTGGTGCATATATGTTTATGATTGTCAGCTCTTCCTCTTGAATTGTTCCCTTTACAAGGATGTAGTGTCCTTCTTTGTCTCTCTTAATGAGTTTTGGTTTGAAATTTACTTTATCTGAGAATAAGATTGCTACCCCTGCTTTTTTCTGGACTCCTGACGCATGGAGAATTGTTTTCCATCCTTTCACTTTCAGTCTATGGACTTCCTTTTGCACTAGGTGTGTTTCTTGTATACAACATATTGTTGGATTTTGCTTCTTAATCCATTCTGCCAATCTGTTTCTCTTGATTGGTGAATTGAGGCCATTAACATTGATGGTTACAACTGATATATTTTGACTTATTCTTGTCATGTTTTTGTCCATTTGTTGACTCTTTTTACTTTTTCTCCCATCTCCTTTTAGTTTCTTGCCTTGCCTATTTGATTTGGTCTGTTGGGCCTCATGTTATTGTGAATTTCGTTGTCCTTTTCTAGGATATTGTTTAGAATTCCTTGCAGTGCTGGTTTGGTGTTCATGAAATTTCTCAGGTGCTCTTTGTCGTGGAAGTATTTTATTTCCCCATCTATTTTGAAAGAGAGTTTTGCAGGATACAAAAGTCTAGGTTGGAGATTCTTTTCTTTTAGGACTTGGAATACCTCACTCCAGGCTCTCCTTGACCTAAGGGTTTGTGTTGAAAAGTCTGCTGTGATTCTAATGGGCTTCCCTTTGCATGTGATTTGTTTCTTTTCTCTTACTGCTTGTAGTATTTTGTTTTTCTGTTGGATTTCTGGAATCTTGATTATTATATGTCTAGGTGTAGATTTTTTTTGATCGTGGCTAGTTGGGGTTCTATATGCCTCACTTATCTGTATGTCTAATTCTTCCCTTCTGTTTGGGAAGTTTTCTGTCATTAATTCTGTGAAGAGCTTTTTTATATCATTTGTGTTTTCTCCTGTTTTTTCATGAATTCCTATCAGTCTTATGTTATTTTTCTTTGTATCGTCTAGGAGTTGTTGGATTGATTTCTCATGATCCCTTACTGTTTTTAATAGACCTCTTTTTTCACGGTCACTGACTGCTATCCTATCTTCTATATCTGAAATTCTATCTTCGCAATCTTTTATTCTGTTTCGTACACTTTCAATAGAGTTTTTAATCTCCTGGATATCTGTTTGAATCTGTTTTATGGATTCCATTTCTTTCCTCTGTTGGGCATTCATTGTTTCCATGTCTTTCTTATGCTGAGTCTTCATGGCTTCTATCACAGTCTTGAGCTCATCTATTTTTTTCTCAGTTTCTGCTCTAGAGTCTCGAATCATGACTTCTATTTTGCTCATCATCTCTCTGGCTAGCTGGGAAATTATTTCTGATTTGAATTTTTCTAGAGCCTGATTGATCAATTTTGTTACCTCCTGTGCTATGGGTCCAGGGAGTCCTGTTGGTTCACTATCAGACTTTTCATCCTCATTTGTCCTACTATTTGCTATTGGTGAACTGGATATTTGTTTTTGTGTCTTGCTTAAGTGTTTTCTCATTTTTATTTTTATTGTTGGGTTGTCCTTCTTTAATTTCTGGGTATTACTTAAATCTTCCTAATATAGTTGCGTTTTAGCTTTTGAGTTTCTAATGACTCATAGACATTCTCGTTTTCATAATATCAGAGAAAACAACTCTTTAAATCAATCACCACTCTTTGTCCCAATTGATACATTCAGCAGCCCAATAGGATCAGGCACAGCTTGCCAACTGACCACTTATGGTAGTCATTAATGTATCACCTTTAACTCATGTGAATTAGATTAATTTCAAGAAGCAGCTCATAGTATGTTTGCAGTGAATATTCTTTTCAATATGGCATCTTTACCATTTAGGATGGGGGGTTCGACTTAGAACAAGAGGATTAGATAAGTGAAAGAATTAGAGCAGGTTTGAAGTGAATCCAGAGGTTGTAGAATTACCTTACTATCTTTACAAAGCTATTAAGTTCAGGGGGGATAGAGAGAGTGCAGGAATAAGGACAGGAATATATCCCCTTAACAGTAACAGGCGCTTGCCTTCCCTTGAAGGTACAGAGCCATGAGTGAGGTAAAATGACTGGAGAAAAGAACATAAAGAGAAACCCGTCCTAAAAACAAAAAATAAAAAAAGAAGTCTGAGTTCTTCAGGAACTGGAATAAAAAGGGAGATGAGGGACACTATGGTGGAGCAAGAGACTGAGTTGGAGAGACAGGACAGAAAAAAGAAAGAAATTTTAGGGTGGAAAGAGGAAAAAAGAGACAAGAGAGAGGGAAAGAAAAAGAATTTGAAGGTCCTCTTTCAGGCTATCTCTGATCTCATATTATACCACATGCACAGTCATATGCGGAACCCAATCCCCTGGTTATAGCTAGCCAATGGCTGTTCCTCACGACTGAGACTGAACACAATCTACAAAGCCTAACTTTAGTTTCCTTACCCTCAGGGTTGAACTCCACTCCGTTCTATTACAGGTTTCCCCTGCCCTTTCTTTAAAGATGATCAAAGTTCGGAGCTCAGAAAACTACCCTTCATGGGAACCTATGCCTCTGCAGAGTTGGTCTAAGGACTGGCCCGATCAGGAGTTTTGAGAACGGGGGGGGGGGTCGTGTGGGTGTTTCAAGGGCGCCCGCGCGGCTACCTTCCTTCCTGGGTCTGTTGTCGCGCAGGCCGGGAGCTCACGCGCACGCCGCCGGGTGATCGCAGACAGGCAGGTAGGCAGGCAGCTGAAAAAAACCCCCTCTGGGGTCCTTGGGTCCTTCCTGGGTCTGTTGTCGCGCAGGCCGGGAGCTCCCGCGCAGGCCGGGAGCTCGCGCGCACGCCGCCGGGTTATCGCAGACAGATTGTAGTTTTGTTTTTTACTTCCCACTCTAGGAAAGAAAGTGAAGATTCAAATGTGGGACCTCTGTGAGTAATAACAAAACTTCAGTGCTTTCCAACTAGATAGGCAGTTGAGGAAGAAAGGAAAATTGTCAATTACATCTTCACATAAAACATTATAACAGGCTTCTGGGAAAGAATTTCTGCAGGACACAGCATTTATGCAGACTGTTTAAGCAGAGACTTTACTGAAGGGACTACTCACAGAAGAGGTGCCATGTAAAGTGAATAAATAGGCATGTGGTGACATCAAGAGATTAGCAAACACTGAAAGTCTTTAGCCCTTAGAAGTGAGGCAAATGAAGTTTAAGCTTCAGGATTTCTCATATTATAAAGATCCCTTCTGAAGTTGTGAGAGTGGCCATAAATATTGTTGCCATGATCATATATCTTATATCAAACTTGCAGATTTACTTCTATAAGTTCTAGGCCCTATAAAACCCAGATATTCCCAGGCCTTTAACTCTCTTAGAGCCTCAGAACAAGGAGAGGGCATAGGGTCCCTGAGCCCTACAGGATGTAGGGTGATCATGGGGAAACTACTCAGGAGGAGGTGAAACTTTCAGGATACAGAGATGCCTCTGGGATCCTAGCCTGGAAGCAGGAGGAAGTGGGAAAGAAATTCCCCGGCCTGCTCTCACCCCACCATCTGATTCCCTGGTGCTTCTTCTGTGCTGAGTCCAATAGGAAGCCAAAGACAAGGGGATCCAGCATTGGGCAGAGACTGGAGTGGAGAGAGACGGGGGAAGGATGGGTGGAGAAGAATAACTAGTAACAGTGGAAACAGTCAACATGGTGACCGATTGCACATTCAGTTGTACAGTTTTGTACTTAGGATTTTCTTTAATATTTTTACTTTTATTAGTAAACGTTTGTGGTATATATTATACTGATACATGCACATAACACATTTCAATTTTTTCCCTTTCCTCTATCCCTTTTTATTTTTCAGCATCAGATTCGTGTATTTGTAAGACCTTATAAAGTGAATTATCATGTAAACAGATGGAAAACCATACTAGTAGATTAAGAACATATAAACATAAAAAACAATTATAATAAGCCAAAATGCACTTGTATATACATTGTCTGCACAGGCTTATGGTACCTTTCTCTCTCTGTCTGTCTCTCTCTCTCTCTTTCCCTTGAGTCATTTGTAGGAAAATAGGTGTACGTAGAGACCATAAAGTTAAGTGAAATAACTCAGACACATTCCACATAAAATTACATGGTTCTTCTTACATGAAAAACTCAACTTATATCTATATCTACATCTGTCTCTATCAACATCTGTACTGATACAGATAAAACACAAAATAAACAAGTGGATTTCCTTTTTGAAAGGAAAATGCTATGAGCCTGTGAGTTGGGGATATGTTAATGGTAGATAATATGAGGAATATAGTGCAATATAGTGGTTAAAGTTATGCTCCTGATTTGGGTCTGTACCACAGCCTGCATCAGAATGACAGCACATAGAGAGCCATGGGCCAGGGTCCCTCAAACTGTGATGGGGGAATGGAAGGAGATGGCTATAAGTATAGACAGAATCATCCTGCAGACATACGCTTTCCAGATGAAAGACTACCTCTCAACCAGAGCTTTCCTTAATAACTGTTCAAACATTTACACATCACTGGCGAATGGATGTGAACATTAGACTCCCAAAGTGTGGATTTGGAGAGATGCAGCTCATGGCTTTTCGGATGGGGCAGAAGGGACAGAATTCATTCTTCGTAAAAGAATTCTAGACTGAGAGACTGCAAATTGTTCTAGTCCACAACTGCAGAGGTTAGGAGAGGGATTGTAAAACTACATTTTTTCCCCCTCGGAATGAAACCCAAGGCCTGCACTCTGAGATGCACCCCCGTCCCTTTTTAGATTTTTTTTTTTAGTTGGTGTCTCACTAAGTTGTTCATTTGCCTGGTTAGATTGTAACTTTTGACCCTCCTGCTTCAGCCTCCCAGGCAGCTGGGATTATAGGCATGTACCACCACGTATAGCTGTCAATCTATGGGATTTGTTTTTATAACTCTGAAGTCGGTTTTATGTGTGTTTTAGTCAAGAGCTGGCTTTTCAGTTTCTCTGAGACCACTGTCACCATCAGTGTGTGGATCTTATTGTTCGACAGGAGAGTAACCCATGTTTTCTTTCGAATTCAGTGTAAACCTGGATTTTTTCCAAACAGAAGTGCATTTGCTTATATGTTTTGATACTTATTTTAGGAAAGATTATGTGATGCATGGGTGGTCAAGGGCCCATCGACTTCATATCACATCTCCTGTCCAGTAGTGACCTCCTTCTTGTACTGTCTTGTCCAAGACCTTCTTTTTATGTCTACTGTGTAGTGTAAATGAGCAACATGTAGCTCCCCGTAAAGAGCTATGAGGTTCTGAGAGTGCTTTTCCCTCTGCCCTTCATAGCCTCCCTGATTCTGGTCACTCATCCAGTCCTTGCTTATCTCCACTCAGTCCTGGCATCCTGCACAGGAAAGGATCCCCCAGTTCCCTGCATACTTCTGTCTCATCATTTCTGTGCTATATGTTGTACCAAAATCTGTAGGTTTGTCTCCACCTATCATACTAGAGGGCTTTTCAGAGCAGGGAAGGAATCTAATTTTTTTCAGTATCCAGAATGTGCAGGCTCTGGCTTGTAGCGAATCATCAATAAGTATTAGTTGAAGTGAACAATTGTATAATTGCAAAAAATTTCATTTCCCCCAAAGCAGAAAGCACTGTGTAATCCTCAAGGTAGCCCTAGTGTCCTAGTTAAAACTTAGTCCAATGTGTAAAATTTAATTATCTCTCTCTGATTAATTGGTTCCTGAGATGACTTTTGGATTTTCCCTGTGCTTGGGGTAAAATTAGACCAGTAAGTGTCTGCTTCATCACACTAAGCTACCTGAAAGAGTGAATTGTACTTTTTCTTCAGACTTAGAGGGCATATTAGGTGATATCTTTTTATATAGTACAGAAGAGAATTAACTAAGCATGATTATCATTATGGTGTCAAGTCCATAGCAAAGAATATGGCAGTGACAATGTCCATTAGCATGGTGGAAGCTCAAACCCACTCTTGATGGGGTAGGGTTCTTAATCGTCAACTGTTAGCCAAGAGAGAAGAAATAATTTCCCAAGGTCACCATTCTGGAGGAAAGTAGAATCTGAACTACAGCCTCCCTAAGTGAGAGTCAGAGCTTTCCATCCATCATTCTAAGATGACTTTCAGCACTCAGAATTTGCAACTATGGTCAGGTATTGCTATTACTTTCATGGACCAGAGCATGGTACCTTATATAGCGTTGATGAGGCTTTGGTCTTTCTTAAAGGCCAACTTGTGCATTGGGCAAATGATATATATTTTCATCAATTTGCTGAGGATTGGCTTTGGAAATGCTGTTAGGAAGTTGATAGAAGAGGTGGGTGAAGAAATACTAGAGATTGATGAGATAGTGACTGTATAACTTTTCTTAGGGCAAGAAAATGGACTGTTGAAGATAAGTTTCTCAGGGAAGATTTATATTAGTATTCTTAAAGATGTATGGAATATATACCTTTCTTGGAAGTGGATGGAAAATCTACTTTGGGGCTATACCTATGATGAGTCAATTTGCCAATGAAGTGTTTTGGGATTGGACTATTTCCTATCTGCCTTTCTAAGTACCCAAATGCTTTATACCATACCAGGCATCATCTATTTTGGAGGAGAGCTCTTTTAAAATGGGTTTCCATCTCAACTCAGCCACATTTTTAGTGCATGGTGAAATTCATTTGAATAATAGGCCTTATTTTCGCTGTGCTTTCAGCAGAATTGAGAGCAAGGAAAGAAAACAAGGCAGATTTGTAGGGTAGCTGCAAAGTGGAAAAATATGCGTTTGAGTGAGTGATGGCATGTGGTTGCTTTTAGATTCCCCTTTCCCCTTGTGGATACTTTGGAGGTTCATGGACCGGGAGGGGAGGTTGGCTCTGCTCCTTGAGTTTGCTTCAGGCCGTGTTATTGAACCCTGTGACACTTCACTGTATAGCTTCCAGGGGAAGAAACATCTTGAGATCTGCAAAGTCTAAAGAGGTCTGGCATAATGGAATCCATTTGCTTAAAATGGTAGGGAGTTTATTTACTGGATTAAGTGTGAAGTATGTTGATAACAGATGGAACGAGTGATCACATGACATATTTAAATAGTCTAAGGATAACCTCGATGTCCTGGTCAATGTTCCTTCTCTCAATTAATGCCAGTGCTAATTAACTGGCACAAGTGTTCCTAGCCATATGGGGGATGTTGCTGAAAGCCGGCTGGCAGTCTATATCCAGCTACTACCTGTATGTAATTTACTGCTTTGCCTGGTGCTCTGGGACTTCCATAATGGAACAGCCCAGCTCTGATAGAGCCTGTGGCTGCAAGGATCATGATATTTTCTTTGTTTCTGTTGTGCACATTATTCCAAATAGATTTTTAAAAATTAGAAATTGTACTGACTTTTTCAGGAAAGTGAAATCCTACTTGACCTATGCATGTGTGTGGGCTCCTTGAGTTTCTGAATGTCCTGTTTCTGAATTGACCTTTATTCTGATTTTCTAATAACTGATAGTTAACACATGAATAATGATCACTGAACCAGTGCTGTTCCATTTAGCTATCTATTTGCCTTATGACTTGAAAAATGAAGGGAAAAACTAGTGGAGGCAAGTAGAGAGTTATAGAGTTTGGGAGTTAAGTTCTAAGTTCACTCTCAGGTATGTTTCTCATAGGATGCAGGTATCCTAGGGGAAAGAGCACTGGATTTGGAGTCTGATAAGTTGAGAAAGAATCTCACTCATGTTAGTCATCAGCCTTTGGTCCTGACTCCTCCCACAGGCTGTCTTAGAAAACAGGTTATTTGTTTTTCATTCCCATGACATAATGCTTGGGAAACACTTTAAAGACCCATGAGGCTTCATAGTTTTCAGTGTCTGCTCACTTGGTTCTATATTTTCTAGGCCTGCGGTGAGGCAGAAACATCATGGCGGAAGAGTGTGCCGGGGAAATCTACTCACCTCATGGCAGCCAGGAAATGAAGGGAGAGGCAGCAAGTGCTTAAGGGCTCCTTTCCACCTCTTTTGTTCCATCCAAGGCTCCAGCCTGTTAGATAGCACCACATTCACATCCGGGGTAGGTCATCCCCACCAGTTTGCTGTCCCACCAGTTTCCTTTCCAACCATTTCTGGAAAGATCCTCACAGACACACCCTGAAGTGTTCTTAACTGAATTCCTAGGCATTTCTCAATCCAGTCAGGTCGACCGTCATAGTTAATCATCACACAGTGCTTCAACAATATCTACCAGTGTTCTCCAAACAAGAGCAAAATTGAGGTAAAACAGGGTGGTCATTTAATTTATGGGGAAAGAGTAATTCACTGTAGTGACCATGACCACAAGCATACAGCTGGACTTTTCTGGGTACACTAGGAGGTGCAGTTTCCCTAAGCAAGAAAGTGCTCTGCCAATGCAACTTTGAAACAGGAGCCTCAAGTTCTCTGCTGCAACTAGATTTCAGCCTTTGACAGCCTCCTACAGAGACATTTTGAATCCTTTGTGGCTGTTGGCAAACCTCTCTGTGCCTATGCTAGGTGTAAGACACTGTTACAGCGCTTGCCTCTCAGCATTGTAGAGAGCTCTAGAGAGCTGTAAGGCATTTATCACGAGGTGCACCACATGGGAACTGTTTTCCAGTCAATGTTTTGTCCTCTTCTTCCCTTCCATTTCCCTTCCCAATCAGATATAATATAATACTACCATACACAAGAAAGTTAAAGGGAAGGACAGTGTATTTATGTTCCCTACAGATGCTGAATTGGTAGAAAGTAGCATCGGCTGTCTTATTAACCATTTATCCCAACTTCCTGGAACCTGAGATGGAGAACCTCCTCAGGAGGAGGATATATGAGTGAATGTAAGAGTCAACAATGGACAGGCATTCCACGGCAGAGGTTTGCAGACAAAGAAGAATGTGACTATATTTTTGGCTGATAACAATCCAGGAAGCATGAGAATGCTGGAGCAGCCTTTCACAAGTGGAAACTTAAGCTGAGTGGCAAAACAAGCAAGATCTTCAAAAGGGACTGTCATAACCCATGGAGAACTGGATTCTTCTGTCCCTCCTGGCTCCCCAGTTCCTGCTGGGCTTCTGAGCTAGAGCAGAAGCATATATGGAGACCAGCACAGCAGGGAGGGAAAAACACATGTAATTTCCCCTGTGCTCACTCTCTGCCTGCCACACGGGCAATTACAAAGCTGAGCTCTTGAAGGCGGCTCCAACAGGCTGCCACTTGCCCGGTGTGCAATGGACGGATAAGGAACCTGATGCTGTCAGCTTTTTCACTAGACTTGGAGGATTGTGGGCTCTGTACGTGATGGCTGTGAAGTCAGGTGGGCCATGCCTTGACTTCGTGGCTGTGAGTTTCCTGTCTGCACTAGGGGGTTGTTAGCAAGCTTGGGTGAGTAGAGCATGGACAGATATTCTTGAGGTGACTTTGGTTATGATCTGAGCAGTGCGGATGGAGACGTAGATTTGGGGGCTGTATTGCCCAGGCTCAAATCCTAGCATCATTCCTTAGTCGCGGCAGCATCTTGGGCAAATAGACCAATTCTTTAAGTCTCCATTTCCTACTTATAGTAATAATAAGAATTATATCTATCAGAAAGGATGATTTTAAAGATAAATGAGATCACCTCTGCCAAACACTTACACAGTGCTTGGCATGGGCAGGCACACAGTATCTCTGAGCTGTTGTCCTTCATAGCACTGCGACCTAGTGGGATCATCAGCGTCAGCTTCATTGCTCATGGGCACTAACTTGACCTTTTGTACACAACATTCTTGTAATGAGCTGACTGCTCCAGGTAGCTGGCACCGTGGATCCTGGAGCTGGGGTGGGGAGGAGCAGACACTGTAACACAGGGAATTGTCCCATCAAGTACATCATGTGCTTTAATATCCAGGGGCTGATTAGTACAGATCAACATTTGCACCAACTTTCCAGAAGCAGATAGTGCATAATTGGGAGCTGTGAGTTCAATTTGGTTTTTACAAAGAGCTATTTACACTAGAGATGCCATGAAGATTATAAAAAATATTGTCTTCATATCACTTACTAGCAGGAATGATATACACATAAATAAACATATACATACATTCATTTCCTTATTCCTTTATTTATTCATATAGTCATGCATCTCCTAGACATGATTTGATCAACAACATACAGCATATACAATTGTGGTTCCATAAGATTATAATGGAAATGAGAAAGTCCTACCACCTAGTGACATCATAGCTACCCTGACATCATAGTCCAATGCCTAATCTCTCATTTTTGCAGAGAAACCTTGGGCTGTGAGTCACAGAGAAGCATAACATAGCCATGTATAGTGCATAACTTGATAATAAACAGCTATGTTGCTGATTTACGTATTTACAATACTATATTTTAATCATCATTTTAGAGTGTACTCTCTACATAAAAAAGTAATTTGCTGGGGATTTAGCTCAGTGGTTCCACCACCTGCCTCACAAGTGCAAGTACCCGAGCTTGATCCCTGGAAGCAAAGAAAAAAAAAGTTTACTAGAAGACAGTATGCTGTGGTATGCCAGCAGTAACCTCATGCATCTTATGTTTACTGATTCTCTTGATTGCATAATTTTGTGCTTGATTTAATCTCATGTGGTTTTGTTCATAATGGCTCCAGAAGAAACAGGCTATACCATATATATTTGTGCTACAGATGTGTATGTTTATCTCCATATACACTGTGTATATATACATATAGCATTATAAACATACATATATATCTACTATAGCTCAGTTATATAGTAGACTGTACTATATAGGTTTCATACAATGGTGAAATTGCCTATCAATGCATTTCTCAGAACATGTCTTTGTGTTTAAGCGATTTACAACTGTAAACACACACACACATATGCATATAAAGTAATTTTTTGACCCACCAAGGAACAAAGTAATATACCTGGAAACAACACTTAGATTGAAGCTTGAAGGCCAATATTACTGTGGGGTGAAAAGCCAGAAAAGATTTTTAAAAAGAAACAGGAGCAAGCCCCCCATACTGTGGGAGCAGGATTTATTCATGTCCTCCTTTCATTCTTGTGTGTCTGGGCTACACTGTTTTTGCTGTTCTTCCTACTAATATTATTCTACTGTCAAGTTCCTGGCACCCTGGAGTAGGAAAGAATTTTTCTCTACTTTGAGCTGGAGCTGGGCACTGGGAAATCCTCTGTCCTGGATTTGTAGCAGCAGCAAGGCCATTCTTCACACTGACGCCACTCCGTATTTTGGCAATTGTTAGACGCAGCCCAGCCTTGGCTCTTGAGGGGCTCTGCTTGATGCAGATGAAAAGTGAATTTCTCCTTTGTGCCTCTGTTCCAGTATCTCTCTCTCTCAGTCTTTCTCTCTCTCTCTCTCTCTCTCTCTCTCTCTCTCTCTCTGCAAACAGAACCTGCTTTAGTCTAACAGGGCTTGAAGAAGAGATTTCCTGCGGACTGCAAGTCAACATTTGCCTACGCGATTGTTAGGCAAAATCTATTTTTAAAAGTCCATAAATTCTAGTGGGAGATAGGATGGGTGGTGTTCTGGGGTGAAGGGGAAAGAATGTATAGCCATGACGTGCAGCTGAGGGACAGAAACGAGGTTCTTTCGCTGTGTTCCACCCACTCTTCCTGGGAGTAGAGTGTCCTAAAGATACCCAGGCAAAGTTGTGGTGTGGGGAGTTGGGAGGGTCCCGCCTGTCAGCCCATGTCCACCTCCAGCTGTTCGGGAGTGTGCCAGTTCTGAGACTCCAGCCGCTCGTGACTCATCTCTGCGGGTCACATGAGGCTGGCCGCCATGAGAGGCATGTCCCTGACGTTGGAAATCCAAACTCAGAGATCAGGTTAGCCTTCTTTCAGTCTTTTGTTCCCTCTCCCTGCCATGCAAGCAGATTAGGAATGTTCGGGGAAGGTTTTATTATTGTTTCATCAGGAGTTTTTACAAAAACTATTTGGGGACTTGGGAACAATTAAAAGGCCTAGATCAGTGATGGCGAACCGTTTAGAGCTTTCGGCGATACGAACGGCCTGCTGTGGCATGGGTGCCGTGGGTTTGCCACCACTGGCCTAGAACGGTGTAAAGATTCAAGAGGCAGGGGCTGTGCATTGCACTAATACGTGCTGAGTTCCTGTCGTCCCGCTTTTCATCTGCTTGTCCCTCCTCCCGGGGCCGCCCTCCTGCCACGCTTTATCGTGCTCTGAGCTCAGCTGTCAGCTTCAGGCCTCAGCCTTTCCTCTCAATGCCATTCGCAGGATTGCTTCTCCTGGTCATCGTCCTGCTCATCTCGTTGGAGACATTTTTAAGGCATCTCTCAGACTTCTGTACTAAGTGGTTCTTCTACTTTTCAGCAGTTGCTTTTTCTTTGTGTCTTCAGCTAGATTGCAAATTCTTTGGAGGGTAGAAAAATACCCGTGTACCCTGGCTTACAGTATATCTTTGGTGTATTTGTATGCATGTTTGTTTATTTTCCTGTTTATTAATGTTCTCAGTAATTATAATACATTTTGAACACCTAAAATTACAAATAGAGTTGAGCAAAAATAAATTTAAAATTATTGCAATCCTAAAACTGGCGGGCTAGGTCATGTTAGGTATATAGATTCAGTGTAGTTTTTCTTGTATTTCTTTCTGGATGATGGAGAGGAAGAGACTGCAAAAGAGTGGCAGAAGGAAGAGGAGCAATGGGAGCCGGAAGAAATTCCAGAGTGGTGTCTGCCACTGGTCTGTGTGTGCTCTGTGTATTCGTGCCCATGGGGTGACTGCAGTGATCACTCTTGCTTTCAAGATGAGGAAACCGAGACTCAAGACTGAACTGACTCACCCTGGGTCACAGTGTGCATAGTGATTTGTGATCTGGTTTTGTTGGTTTGAGGAGATGATAATGCAGTCATTTACCTAACAGATATTTATTAATTAGCCGATCTGTGTCATGCACAGTGTTAGCGGAATTTGCACAGCACAGTGTTAGCTCTGCCTCCCTGAAGTTAGAGGAAGACGACTCACAAAGCAGATACGTGTGATATGTGGTCTGTGATAGACCTTCAGGGTACTGTGGGCGAATGGCAGCACCAACCTAACCTCAAGCTGATCCACAGATCTATTTAGCTTCATTGTTTCCAAATAAAATTTTATTTCAGAGTCATTTTAGATTTATGAAAAAGTTAAGAGAGTGCAGAGAATTTCACTAAAGCTATTACCCAGTTTCACCTCACTTACTGTCTGCCATTCTTATGGCATGTTTGTCACGACCAATGAACCAATATCGGCACATTGACCATTAACTAACCCCCATGCTTTTAGTCACATTTCCTCGGTTGTTCTCTAATATCCTTTTTCTGATCCAGGATTGTATCCAGGATAACATACTGTGTTTGGTTTTCATGTTTCCAAGTCATTTCTGGGATGTGACAGTTCATTAGACTTTCCTTGTTTCTTCTTCTTTTTCTTAATGATTCACTGTAATTTTGAGAAGTGCCAGCCAGGTTTTGTATAAAGTTCCTCCGTTGGGATTTATCCAATGTTTAACTTATGATTAGATTTGGGTCATGGGTTCTGGGGAGACCAAAGTAAAGAGGTGAAGTGGTATTGCCAATGTAACATGTCAAGAGCAAGTGCTTTTAGTATGGATTATAATGATCTTAACCTTGACCATCTGGCTGAGGTCATATGTGTCTGGTTGCTCTGCTGTGATATTACTTCATACCTCCTGTTTCCTAATGTGTTCTTTAGAAATCACTAAGTATAGCCCACATCTACAAGTTGCGGAGTAACACTAAATTTGGGTCAATGAATAAGCATTTTTCAAAACAGCTTTAAATTTATATTTGTATATTATACTCCAGAAAGCTCTGGTACCTATTGATACTCATATGTGCCAGTTTCACAAAACCATTGTGCAGTGGTGCACATTACTCTTTTTGATCATTGATGATTGGTTAAGCAGAG
Organism: Fukomys damarensis; assembly: GCF_012274545.1. Taxonomy (NCBI): domain Eukaryota; kingdom Metazoa; phylum Chordata; class Mammalia; order Rodentia; family Bathyergidae; genus Fukomys; species Fukomys damarensis. The sequence continues at coordinate 17,208,219 of NW_022900947.1, read as the reverse complement.
AATTTAGGCATAGAGTATGTATGGAATTAAAAGAAAAACATAAGAGTCCTTTTTTGACTGAGAAATCAAAATAGTATTCCTTATCTTACAATGAAACAAACTCAGTGTTATTGCCAAGTTAATTCTGTGGGTACTTGCTGGGCCACGCTAGGCAGGTGAATAGTTCCCAAGACATTTCAGTGTACAGGTAAAAGCAACATAAGAAAGCTCAAATTATTCCTGCAACTCAAATACTACCCAAAATTCAAATTGTACTTACATTTATTCCATTAAAAATTCACAAAGCACCTCTGTAGACTATCTACATGACTTTTCATGCTGAAAAAAATGGTGAAGATTGCTTGAAGTATTTTTGTAGTGCTAAAATTTATTTAACATGAAATTTAGAGACCTACATAGATGGAGAGGTTATCGGTGCATGAAGGAACCTACACTCCAAACAGAAATTGTTTATGTAAATACTGGGCTCTGAACAGATCTTCACTGAGGAAACCTGCTTTTGTGAGTTCACAGTTGCCAAATGGGAGGTGATTATGAAAGAATTATGAATTCCAAGATGTAGTGTTACGTGCGCCTGAGTTTAGATTCCCAAAGGGACCAATTTACTAATACTAAGTGTATGAGTGCTAAATGGAATATGGTGAAAACAGAGCCCTGCCGATTCAATAAGTGTAGAAGTGAATTTTAAATAGGTAACAGTAATGTGAGTGTTTGAAAAGATTGGGATTTGTCCCCAACCCTATTCTTATTGGGATGCTACAAATGTACTATATCTAAATAGGTTAAAATAGAGTAATACAGAAAACATCATCAGAGAGTGTTAGCAGTAAAATCTACACATGCTTTTGAATTTGACCAAGAAGAACTGATAAGAAATTGGGAATCATTTAGATATAATTAAAATATAAATATTGATACTGAATCATTTCCCGGGGAACATTTTCCACTGTTAGTGAATTCAATGATTATTCTTCACCTTTCTCATTGGTTCTTTGTACTTCCCTGAATGAAGGGAAACATGAAAACATGCTTAGATCAGTATTGCAAGAGAAGAAATAAGAAATTGCTCCATTCAGTTAAAAAAAAAAAATCCATGAGATCATCGTTCTTCCCCTTCATCCTTTAGAAATGAACTTTCTTGTACAGTAGAAAGATTCTTTCTCCTCATATTATATGGTGTCTTTGGTTCTAGATTTTTAAGAGCTAAAGATTTTCCAACTTGAAGTAGGGAGAACAAAGAGCTTTGACCCATCTTTTACAATGACCATGTGTTAGACTCCAAATCCAATTAAAATTTGTCTTAGTAGTACAGGTAAGTGGGAAGAGGAGAGATATTAGAGTCATTTGCTTTAATATAATTGCAGCGATGGTCAATGCTGTGCCTGAGTTCATGCAGTGAGTTTTTGGTATTTTTTTTTGTTTTTTTGTTTTTTTTTTTTTAGTGACGATGCCTGATATGTATCCAGGGAAATAACACCTGAAAGGATCAATGGATAGGCAGCCCACTTAGCGGTGACACTGTGCCCCGGTACTGTGCATGGCCCCCATAAAGCCAGAGTACTCTCTCATCAAAATTCTTGCTCCAAAGAGCAACACTAGGTGCCCTCTGACATGGGAATTCATCAGCAGAACCATTCTCCTTCCTAATATGAGTACATGTGAAATGGAATATATACCCTACCTGTGGAGTTTGTAAGGCCCTTCAGGGGTGAGGTTAAAGGTGGGTCATTATTTCCATTTTAGAATGTGATCTTGAAATTCTTCGTTTATATCAGTGGCTTGTCTGATTCAGCCTGTGGGCATCATGGTCTAATCTATGCTTTGTTGATTTTTTACTTCCCCTGTTACACACAGTGTGAATGAGTTAATCCATTTTAGACCTCACACACTAAGGAGTTTATTTCCAGTGGATCAGAGTTCTGTTTGTGCCATGGTCTCTGTTGAATAAACTTCAATATGACGAGACCTTCTAGGAAGCCCCATTTCAGCCTGTAGTTTGAGGGTGCTTCTTTGAATCCGGGGTTTTAAAGTTCATCTAATTCATACTGAATTGTGTTGTAGAATTCGGAGGGGCATGATTCTAGGCTAGGGATTTTAGATAGCAACAACCAAAAGGGACCTGGGAAAATTAGTATTGAGTGTGCAAACTGACTCTTTATGAGGGCCACATCTACCTTCTCAGAAAGCCCAGAGGATAAGGCAGTTTCATGAACTATTTACATATATTCCGTGGATTAATTCAATTTTTCATTTTTCTTTGTTGATGTCATTTGGTTTCATGTTGCTGTTATTACTGACCAGATAGTTACTATGAATTTAATATTATCATGAACAAATGGTCAGTGAATCAGTGAAAATGAGGTGATTCTTTTCTGATTCTTGTTTTTAACACAATAGCCAGAATTCTCAATATTCTCAAATGGAATCTAGACTGCACTTCAACCGCTCCTCCTCCCTGAAAAATTGCATATTGAGGTTACCTAAAAAATTCCAACTCATCTTTTAGGACATAAATGAGCTATCACTTTCTTTCTAAGTTTTCAAGAAGCTAATAGGTACAACAGGAGCATTCTTTCCCCTGTTCTACGTGGTACCATGCATGCTCCTCTGCTTCATGCAGAGAATGGGTTTGGTGCATGGCTACCGCTACGTGGTGTATAGTATCTCTCCTTCCAGAGATGGAGAAACAAATGGCTGAGAGTAGAAAATGGACAGGTGCAGAGTAAAATGACTTTGTGTGCTTGATAAACTAATTACTGCATGAAGAAAGACCCAGACCATTTTTATGGGTTCCATTAAATCACTGTTTACATTTTATAACTTTAGATGAATAGAGAAAGCATTCATCTAGAAGTGGTAGGGGAGACTACAAAAGTTAAAGGGAATAGAATATATTTTCACATCATGTAATTATTATATACAAGTCAGAACACTTCTAATTGAAGGAATAAGAGAGGAGGTGGCTTAAATTAATGAGAGTGACTTTCCCCCTTGAATGTACTATATCTAAATAACAGACAGTATCAGAATGCTTTTTCAAAAATAAATAAACAAAAACAGACCAAGATTTGAAGGTTCTTAGTCTGTCCTTCCCTTATTGGTTATGTACCTTTGAGTCTTAGTGCTGTTTTGGGTAAAATTATGGTAATACTACCTTCATTTAGAGTTGTCCTGAGAGTAAAATTATAATATTGGTCTTAAGTTCCTATCATCAGTGGTTGCCATTTTTGGTAGTGAACTGGAATCTCTCTAACTCCTAGGTTTGTGACATTTCTTAGTGACCTCCCCTCCCCAGTTCTCTCTCTGGTTTTAGTTTTCAAATGAAATAGAAATCCATTTCTAAGAGAACACTGAAACACAGAAGAAAGGTTAACGAAACTTCTGCGATTCCCTGCACCACAGAATCCTGTCCGTGAGGGTTTCTTAAAAGTGCTTTAGATTCTTTAAAAAGAGAGTACATAGATATAAAATATAGCTGTTCTTATATTCTAGATGTTCTTTGACCTAGAGGGCAAGAAGGTAAGATAAACATTTCTGAAGATGCTCATTTCATTTATATTTTATTTTTGCCCATCTGTCAATGAATTAGTCTTTAATTTGGGCTGAGCCATTTTGGTATTTCAAAACAAACAAACATATTTCAAAATAGCACAGAAAAATGTCATTATGGATTTTAATATGTTTACTATGCTTTATTTTGGAAGATTTTGATATGCAAAGTTTCTATTGAAATGCAGAGGAGGGTGCCACCATTGATTTGAGAACTAAAAATAAGATGTAGTCATGTTCTTCTTCTTCTTCTTCTTCTTCTTCTTCTTTTTTTTTTTTTTTTTT
>NW_022900947.1:17076365-17204330 GCF_012274545.1 Fukomys damarensis | reverse complement strand
TTTTTTTTTTTCTTTTTTTTTTTTTTTTTTTTTTTTTTTTTTTTTGGTTATTTGAGTAATTGTATGGTAGAGAGCTAAATGACAAGGAAAACAGAATGTTAAAAAGCAGCACTGGGTAAGCTGCCCAGGCCGGGCAATCATCACCATGGACCCCATCCAGCCCAAAATAGCCTTGCTGAGCATCGGAGCAAGTGCAGCTGTGGAGGCTTCTCTCCGATACTGAGGGGGCACCCGGCAGGCAGCCACAGGATGCCTCACAGGCACCAAAGGCCAATATTTGCTGGGCAGTAGACACACTGTCTCCTGGCAGCTCTTTCTTTTCCAATATGAAAGCAATGTCCCACAGGAATGGAGGAGGGTTTACATCCCCATCGTCTTTTTCCACCTCTCCCACCTTTTGTCTAACCTTCTTGCTCAAACTTTTGCCTTTTTTCTGTGACCCCTACCTCGTCAAAGGGGCCAGAGAACTGTCACTCTCTGAAGCAGCCTTCTCTCACTTCCTAGCCTCTCACACTCCTCTTTGTCTTATACATCACATCTTCCTCGTCATAGTCAGACCTGGTCATTCTCTCCTTACCCTTAGCATTGTAGGTCTTTCAGAATCTGTTTTTCTGTCTCTACAGCAAGCTCTTTGAGGGAAGGTCTTATTTGCCACTGAATTACCCAGTGACTACTCCCATAACATATGGCATATATGAAGTGTGCAATTATTTAACAAAAGAATGAATAAACGGGTGACCTAGAGAACTTGGACCAGGAGAAGAAAATTTCCTTTTAAAAGCAGAAGTATCCCTTGGCACCCCTACCTTCCATGAGGGGCTTGTCATGGTTCCTCAGACTCTGAAACAGTTATCACTCAAGGGTGCTGAGATCAAATCCAAAGAAAGAACAAGAAGCTATACTTAGCAGAAACCTAATTTTTTCTGGTTTTCCTGTCTGTATGCAATTCTTCTGTTTCTCCACTGCACTTATTGTTTTAGCATCTCTGGAGCCTTGCTTGAATCTAGACCCCAAAGGCTCCATTTTGGCCATTCCCAGTCTCCCATGTGATCTAACAATATTAGATAGTTCCTTTTGGACCTACCTCTAAGCCCAATTGTGCTTGTGCTTATTATTCTGACTTTGCAAAGTCCTATTGAGATGAATGGGATGTTTTTCCAGTCTCTTCCCTTTGGGACATGGAGAAAAGGGATTGATCCTACATAACGAGAATTTGTATAATCGAGATGACTGTGATGATGAGGCAGAAAATATCACCATACAACATCTCTGCTCTTCTTCCATGGGATGGAGAGGCAGACAGATTGCTTCTATCCCTGATAGAAAGCTTTTAACACTTTTAGACTTGCACACTGTATTGTGGCAGAGTAATCCCCGACAAGTGAGTTTATATTCAATGACTGACAAGCCCACAGTACCTTCCTACCTTTCTGGAAGGAGCAGATATGCTAAGATGGGCAGAAATTTTACTTAGGAAAAAGTGTTGAACAGAGTCAAAAATTATCTATGGGATAATTCTTTTCTTCCAGTAAAATGAAGAGGAAATTTGTGGGCAAGGAATAGGGACTCTTAGGCATGATCCACAGTTCTACCCCTGGACTGTTGCCAAGTTTTACTTTGGGCAGAAGTAGTAAAACTTTCTGCACCAACTTTCTGGTACAGAATGGGATCAGAGGCTCTTTATTTGCATCTGCACACATTTCACAAAGATATTCTGGAACCCAATCAGCTCTTTATATTAGTGAGAGAAAGGCAAAGTGAATGAAAGAAGGATTTCACTTGGAAAACCACCACAGAGACAGTAAAGGTAAGGTAAATCAGGAGACGCTGCATAGGAATATTTTCACGTTATACTGTCTCCTGTCCTATTTTCCTTTCTGTGCCAGATACAAGAGGGGTGGTTAGAAAAGTCCCATCGTTCTGTGGACACTTGAGTTTGTGGTTTGTTGCTTTTCATTGTACTCGTCCTGCTCTCTGGTCTTCTTAGTGACTTCACACAGAAGCTTCTTAACATTCTGGCCACTGCCAAGAGGGCCATGTCTTGTGTTGTCCACCCACCGGATGTGCTCTGTTCTGGGAACCCATTTTGCTTTCTTTTACACAATTAGGCTCTTTGTCTCTTTTCTGTTTTCTTCTTGCTTCCTTGCCTGCTTCTTTCCAGGTATGACTGATCACTGTCTGGGTCTTTACAGAAGTAGAGTAAAACTCTGAACCAGATTGGCTCATTTTCTGGCTCTGTGACTTAATGGAGCTAGGAATTTAGGCAGGTTCCTTAACACCTTCCCGTGAAGTGGAGCTAATAAGCATATCTACCTAAGGGTAGTTTTTTCTTATCTACAGTATTATTTTCTGTGACTTCACTCATAGGCAGTCACAAACATTGTCAAAAAATTTAAATGTTAGAAATAAAATATTCATAAGTTATAAATGTGTTTAAATTGTGGCATTCTGAGTAGGATGATGAATCTCATGACCTACTGCTCCATCCCACACAGGGCACAAATCATCCCTTTGTCCAGCGTATCCATGCTGTATACACTACAGGCCCACTAGTCACTTAGTAGCTATATCAATGATTCTGCAATTTCAAACATCTCCTGGGAGTCTTGGGACATGTCTCTTACTGACAAGGTTATATGTATATGTATTCTGGGGGATTAGACATGCTAATATATGAAAATAGTTTAAAATAGTACCCAGTACTTAGAAGATCCTCAATAACTGATAGCTATTGTTATTACCTCTTGTAGTGGTTTGGTAGATCAGTTGTATCTAAAGGCTTTGTGAAGATATTGGTTCACTTAAAATTAAACAAAGCTAACTAAACTTTTTTTTCTGGATATGGGGATGAATTAATGTGCAGTAAATTCAATACTTAATATGCTGTAAGTTTAATAAATGCAGTAAATAGTCTTCCAAGTTAAAAACAGGAGAGTATGTAAGTCATTTACATTATTGTCTTTTTGCAAAAATAGAATTAAAGGACTACTTATATGTAGAGTCTGTATTCAGATGCTAGCTTACTTTGTAATTCTGTTTTGAGGGTTCCTGCCTAAGTGTTACATTAGGATCTCAGCTGTCACAGTGAATTAGGTAAGAACAGGAGCTTTGAACTCAGATAGCTGAGTTTGAACCCTGAGCTTGCAATTTGCTAGTTGTGTGACAATAGGCAGATCATTTAAATTCTCAATGTCCATTGGCTTTCTCATCTGTAAAGCAGAGACACTAATGTCTCCCACAGGGTTTGTCATTATAATGAAATGAGATACTGCATGTAAATCATTTTGATGCCAGGAGCAAAGAAAATATTCCATAGGAAAAGCCACATTGCATTATTCTGAAGGGGCAATATTCACATTATATTCTGTACAAATAGCATCCCTGGGACTTATGTAATAGGAGGTCCTGATACAAAACTTGATACCTACTAATATTGTCATGATAATACACATGGGAAAAGTACCTTTAAGTTATAAATACGTGCTCTTTCTCTGCCAAATTTGTAAGCAGAAACAAAATCACCCAAACTAGTATATAAAATTTTATCATACACCATCATTCTAATTCACCCATTTTTGTCTGGGGTGCTTTCCTGAATGTGTGTTGTATTTATCAATGATGAAGTCTACGACTCTTACAAAATTTAATAGGGGAAAGAGCAGACATCATCTTTTCTTGTTGGATGTCCTAGTTGCCAGTGCGTGACCCAGGCACATGGGTATTGTAGGCAGTTCCTTCAGGAGGTAGCACCAGGACACCAGTAGTATTTTGCAAGAAGGATCCTTGGCTTTGCCTGTGGAGCAGAGAATGTGATCCCCAGCTGGGAGCCAAACCACAAGCATGTGAGCAGTGTCTCGAGCTTGGTCTCTGCCCAAGTACATGTAGGGGAGTGGAAAAGACAGGGAACCTTTGTGAAATGATGCAGCTCACCTGCAGAGACAATTCCACCAGGTTTAGTTTCACACTCTACCTTGGTCTAAGGAGAAAATGCAGCGACAGCTGTTTCTTGTCCTAGAACCTCCTCCACTGCAGAAGGAATCTACTCATCCATTTCCTAGATCTGGGAGCTCAGACAATCCACTTAACCTGGATGTGCCACAGTTTCTTCATTTATAAACGGAGTTTTATAATTACTGCTTGGCCTATATCAGAGGGTCTGGCCCACAGTTGTTTCCCAATCAGCGTTGGTTGTAAATGTAAACAACATGATTGGCTTCACCAGCATGGGCCACGCATTGAGTTATGTCTCCTCATATTTGAATTTGTCCACAGAGAGTCTCAGGTGCCACTGTTAGCAGGAGGTCAAATGAAGTCTCTCCATCATCTCACAGATCACAGTTTTAGTTGTTCTAGACAACTACGGGTTGATTTGGTCCAGAGGCCTCAGTATATTTGTTTACCCGCAAGGCTGAAGGAAACAGATGCCATGCTGTCAGCTGGCACCTCTGCTCCAGTTGCTGCTGCACAATGCCACCACTGATGCTGAGCCCATAGGGCACAGTCGAGGCTGGCCTACTGCTGTGTAGGGGTCTTTTATGCTGCAGATCTCTACCCAGGTCCAGGGATGTCCCCTTGTTGGTGCTCTGTGCTAGCATTTCTTCTGCTCACCCCATAGGCCGTCAGTGTTCTCATGGGCATTATACCAAGACAGTGTAGCAGGCATTGGGTGCCCAAATCCATCCTTCCTTCCTCATGTCACTCCAGTGAGGCTCCCTACCATTTTATGGGTCTTTTTTTGGACCTCCTTGGTGGAGACTGCTCCATTCTAACAGGGGGTTTTCAATAACTTTGGCCATCAGCCCTATGTCAGTTTGACAGCTCTGCACAGCAAAGGATATTAAAAGTCACTCCCTTTGTAAGTTTACACGGGACACATTACGTCCTTCCTTCATGGTATTTGTACCTATGGGCCTCATAGTTACATTACCAAAGAAAGACTTGCGCTGCCTACCACTGGCAGATGAGTTGCTGGCAGGGATCATACCTCGGGGCACATGAATGATTAAGCTATGTATGTGAAAATACTTTCTAAACTAGCAGACTCTATAGAAACTCTATAGAAAGTAAGTCATTATGATTGTTATTAAGTGGGAAGAGATATTTTATACAAATGGTGCAAGCAACACTAGCTCTAGTAAACTTCATGCCAGAAAGTGGTCTGAAATAAGGTACTTTTTAACATCTAAGAATATGCCAGGCCAGTAAGCTGTTTTCCTTAATATTAAATTGTGTTTCTTTTCATTCCTGCATTCTCTGTTTTCTTCTGTCATCCATTTTCATAACAGTTTCTCTTGCTTCAGCTCCATAAGCTATTAGCAAGTATGCAGTGAGAAGGTGAAGGTTAGCAAACAAGGCAAAGTGTGGACTGGAAGGGGAAGTTGCAAACACATACTCCTGGAATTGAATAAAAACAATAGTAATAATAACTCATGGTGTACCAGACACACCTACCCTATCTTACATAATTCTCAACACAAAGGGCTCTCTTTTTCCACAGGACAAAAAACATGGTGGTGGGAGACTTCATAGACGGGTGCAAGTCCACAGGGCTCTGATGGGTGCAAGTCCACAGGGCTCTGGAGTAGCAAACAAAAGAGGCCAACTTCTTCCCTTGTGATTGTTTTCTGTTGTAGCACTCTGCCTCGCTTCTGGAAAGGGAATGGCCCCCACTTTGAAAAAAATGGCACAGAGCTCTCAGACATTTTGGCACCAGAATAACTGGGAAGAAACTCTAGGCATTGATTCCAATTCCTTCCTGCTGTGTGTTGCTTTCTCTTTGGTGTTTCCTCATTTTTATCCCAGTAGAGTCACTACTTAGAGCGAAGAGTCCCCACCTGGCCAGCACAAGTGTCTTTTGTCCTGAAATGTCTGTCTAAGGCCAGCAGCCTACACCAGCACAACTTCAACTCCAATAGCCTTTGTGTTGCTGGTTTTCCCCTCTTCAGGGTATAATTCTATGGCCTTGGTCAGAGAAATTTTAGATCATGTGGTGTCCTGACTCATAGGACTTAAGTACACCAGCAAAAAGAGTTGGGGTTTTACCACTGACGTTCTAGCTTCCTTGATTGATCTCCAATAAAATGTCTTTCTAGTAAATGTAATTTTTATTTCTCAGTGTCTAAAAATTATTTAATCGAATTCCAAAATCAGTTTGTTTTCATTACCTCCATCATAAAGTAAAGTTTTTGGTCTGCTCGTATTTATTTCTTTTTTTGTTTAGTTTCTAATATTTCACCACTTATGTAATTTTTTCTATGCTTTTTCTTATTCAGGTGCGTTTTCTCAAAGATCGCAGGGGCACAAGCTTTCTGCAACTTATTAGCTGTGTGGTCCTAGAAAACTTGCTACGTGTCTCTCGAGTTTCAATCCTTACAATGGGAAGGGTGATATTGTCTCCATGTAGGCAGCAGGAGGCTAGACTAGATTATTCCCAATAAACAAGTGGTCTTCTCAGGACATCATCTGTTATTCTCTTTCATCTCTTGTTATTTAGATCCTTCTACAAATCTTTTAGACTGTATTGATCACTACCTTTGGGCTTTATTCATCGATTCCCTATGACTGTATAATTCTCGTTTTTTTTTTTTCTTCTTGGGCAGCTTGCTCATTCCATTTGTTGAATAAATGAATTGCTTTGCCTTCTCTCTGTCTAGGTACCACCAACCCTAGTAGGGCCACACTTACTACTTCCTGTATATCTACAATATGCCGGACTTAGGACTAAGGATAAACCATTATCTCAGTAATTCCTTTTCTTATTTATGCATCTCAGCACTGTGCATTAGCTTTTCTGAGCTCACCTGCTAAAAAGTGGTGAGGCTAGATTTTGAACAGAGGGACCTCTAACTGCAAAGATCATCAGAACTTCTTTGGCTTCTCCATAGCTATTATTTATAGAGCGACTACAGCTTATTAGCAACTTAGCATATATCACCTCTTTTTTATTCTCATGCAGTCTTGTAAATTAGGCATTATTTTTCCATTTTACTGCCGAGGACAATAAAGCTTAGAGAGAGATGTTAGGTAAGTATGCCAGAGGCACACGGCCAATAAATGTTCTCAAATCCAATGTCAGATGACCTCCCTTCTCGCTTCCTTTCTGCTCCCTGCCTTGTGAATGAATCAGTAAGTGAATGGGTCACCTTCCTTTCTTCCTCTTTTCCACCATTCTTTGCTTCCTTTTTTCTCCTTCTCAAAAAAAAAAAATGTGATTTTACTTCTCAAATTAAAAACCTGAAACATGCTGGAATTTAAAAAAGAAAGTGTGTGAGAGAGAATACAGAAAAGCACAAACAGAACTCAGCCAGTCTGGAATAACCTTCCACCTAGAGGTGACCATTTTCTTCCCTCTTTCCCTCCTTTCTTTCCTGCCTTTGCTTTTGCCTCTGTGAGCCAAGAGTCACATTCCTTCTCTACCTCTTCCAGCACAAACTCCCTTTGGGGGTCCAAGTTTCCCTGCTGTGGCACTTGGCATAACGTGTGACACACACACACATTTGCAAAACTAATCAACTGTGGAAGGGACAGAGAGTCCCAGCCCAAGCCACGAGAGGCAGCGACCGACACAGCAGCCAATTCTCTTTCCCTTGCCCTAGTGGTGAGGCAAGCAGGAGACTCCCTGTAACTGAGCTCCAGCTGCCCCTCGCTGGGACTGTGGAGCAAAAGAGGCCCTAGCAACGGAAAATGCCACCGGACACTCCACGCGGCGGCATGTGCCGGGCGCCTCTGGGAGCCTTGCGTTCTAAGCCAAAGTTCAGCTGAAGGGCAGTGGCCAAGCCAAAGAGTCATGTGGCTCTCATGTTGGTTAGTGTGTCACTTTGAACAGCTCTTATCTGATATTATTATGACTAAGTCAGTGCTGACAGCATGGGACAGATTATAAGGGTCATGTGATGATTATTTAAGGCATCACTGAGTACATTCCATGGCTAATATTAACCCATTCTTTCCAGGATCACTTTCCCACAGGTGCTTATGCCTTCAGAGTCTGGGCAGGGAGACTAGGAAAAGAAACACAAAGTTCTCTGCAGCCTGAAGGGTCCCACTTGGAGGGCCTGTGAGCCACGAATTAGTTTTGTCCCTACAGCTTGAGTGGTATATGCTCTTTTGGCTTAAAAAAAAAAAAATCAATGGTGAGGGTTGTTCATATTTCAAAACCTTTCTTTTCTTACACCTTGTACTGATAAAATTCTGTGCCTTTGTCATCGTTGTTGTTAAGGTTGATCTTTAAGATATTAGAGAGCTGCATTGAAGTCCTAGCTAGAAAAATAGTCCTTCAGCGTCGTACCTAAATGTCAGTGAGGAGAGGGTGTTACTCCCTGTGAGATGATTGGCATCTTGGACGTTGCGGACCAAGCGCAAGAAATGCTGTTATTTATTATTTATTTGCTGCCCTGAGTGTACATGGACTGGCACAATGTTAGGCAGCTGCACAAGGGCCACGCCACTAAAAATCAGATTCAGAGTCACTCACGTGGCGAAGAGGGATTTTGCCTGCTTGAAGCCACGTGCAGCAATATAAATGGTCTTTATGTTTGAGTGAAAAGGAATTTCAAACCTGATCTGGAGACATGAGAGTCAAACCGAAAGTCTGGGTGAAAATTCAGTTGTTATCACTGACAGATGCCCGGGCTGCTAAAGTACAAACACGTTCAATGTGGTACCCAGAAACGACAGACAACGGTGTGGGCAAACCTACAGGAGATGTTAGACAACAGCCATGCTTTGAGGATTTCTTGGAGGGGCTTAGGCTCTTCTTATTACTCTGCTATAAAATGGAACAATAATAATGCTGCCTTCACAGGATTGTTAAAAAGATTTAATGAGAAGAGCCTTATAACGGCTTAGCCTGGGGCAAATGAGTGCTTAATAAAAGGTGGCAGGTATTACCCGAGTTATTATTCCTGCTATTGTTATCATCTGTAGGCAAATGTTCTACAACAGGAGGCAGCAAAATTTGAGTGCAAATTTGAAATGTTGACATTTCCAGGATGATTTCAACCTTGGCACCATTGCATCCTTTTCCCGGGGAGGGTAAAGCCATTGCTAATCGTTCTTCCTCCTTCCACAGAAGGTTTTACGCTTCTTCCTTGCAGTAGAGATCCTGCTACTGTATCTGTCACTGATAAGAGGTGTTGGCGCTTTGCTGCTGTGGACAAGTCAGAACCACTCTCACACCTTACTAGAGGAACACAGGAAGCAGCACCAGTCTTCCTCCACTGGACCGAGCAGTTCAGTTCTGGCCCCAGACTCACAGGATCTGCTCAACCTTGCAATGACATGTGGTCAGCCTGGTCATTAAACTTACATCCTTAGACCCCAGGATCCCTGGATCATCCTCAGATAATATTTTAATGCCACCCTTGCGAGTTTCCTCATTCCTTCTCAAACAACTCACCGCAGTTTTCTTTCTGACGCAGGTGGCATATTACCTCATTTTGTCTACCACAATGCTTTGGTACCTTTCACAGATTGGTGCTCTGTGTACCTCCTTGGCCGATGTAACCTTTAATCATTTTGGTGAGCTCCTTATTCTTTATTTAACAATACTTCCTCAGTGACTCTTTTGTACCCGGGTGCTTTTCCAAAGCCTGGGGAGATCATAGAAAGAGACCAGAAACCTAGAATAATTTTGCTGCCTCCATTCTTCCACCATAAATTGTGGAATTTTCTTTCTAATGAAATTCTACTCTATGGCAGTTGCATACAAGAACAAAGACCCTTGGAGGAAGGAAACACCAGACTCTGAAAATGTACCAGATGCTTTTGCCTGACTCCTGAATTCTGACTGATCAGATCAGGATTGACATTTGACTGGGATGCACCATTATGGCTGTATTCGTCAAAATATTGAAATGCTAGATGATAAAGAGATGTTGCAAAGGCTTTGTCAGAGCCTTTTCTTTGTAAATATGTCTCTGCTTTTGGTATTTCTTGGCTGCCTCAATGTCCAGTAACCGAAGGATGAATCTTTGTCATAGCAGAGTCCCTAAGGACAAAATTCAATGAATTTATATCCACTTCCATACTGATTATTCTACCTATGATTTTGTGTGTGTGTTTGTGTGTGTGTGTGTGCACGCACACACACATGTGCATACACATGTGTGCTATTAGGGATTGAACCCCAGCTGTTTTTGTGTTCTGAATTTTGAGACAAGGTCTTGCTAATTCACTACATTTTCTAGGTGGGGCTCATATTTCTCCTGCCTTAACCTCCCAGCACGCTGGGATTACAGCTGTGCACCACCATGTCTGGCCCTATGAATGTTTTTGAGTTATAGCATGATGTCAGTCTTGTAAGCTGAAGTTTGGTTGGGGGCAGTGGAATGCAATCGAAGACCTTGGCCGGGATCAAAACTCTATCCCTTCTGATTTATGTGGCATTGGATGAGTTATTCTCTCCCTTGGACACCAGGGGCTAATGCAGGGATAATTTAATTCAGACATGTAAAACACTGAGAACAGTGGTTCAATGTGGTAGGTGTTGAGAAAAAAATTACTTATTCATTATTCTAGTATCAGGAAAGTTGAGTGAACTCCTGCTCAAGTCACATAAAATTGGTTTCAAAAAATGTGAGACTTTCCCAATTTCAAAAAGGAAAAAAAATAGTGAAAGGAACATGAATCTTTGCTTGTAGGGTATCAAATATACGAAGTGCTTATTTTACTGGTATGATCAAGTAGGTCTTTAAAACACCAAGGTGTAAGGTGTGTGGAGTTTTTGAGAGGTATACTGTGTTAGGTGATTGTTTATTGTTGTATGGACAGAGTATGTGGGATTGAATAATTGAGAGCTCTTTCTGTCAGTGAGCTTATTGTCTGGAGGATTAACAGAGACATAAACTAATGACTGTAACAGCTGGATGCAGTGGTAGAGGAGAACATCAGAAACTAGAGGAGCTCTGAGAAGAAGGGTGTGCCTTGGTCTCCAGGGGTCAGTGAGACATCCTAGGAGAATCAACATCTGGGCTGCTTCTTAAAGAAAGAAGAGTGCTAGATGGGGAAAGAGGGCTCAGGAAGGGATTTCAAGGAGAGTGTAAGCTAAAGTATGACAAAGGGAGCTAGCAGTGGGACGCTCTTTTAGATGTCAAAAGCAACAAGGGATGAAGCCAGGCTAGAGGCATGGCCAGGGCCAACTTGGAGATGGCCTCCTCACCATATTCAAGAGCTCTCTCGAGGTCGTAATGGAAGCATGGAAGTGACATATGTCATGGTGGAGTGTGACCACACCTGTGTTTTGGAGAGATCCATGGAGTGAGAGGATCAGGGCCTGATCTTATATATTTATAAGCAATGGAAGGGAAGAGACAGACTTAAGAATGATAAACAGTTAAAGGAGAGGACTACACGTTTGTTTTGGGTGGATTGTGTTACTCCTTTCCAACTGATACAAAGCACAGACAGAGAGGCAGAAGAGTTTGGGACAGACATTAAGGTCCACTAAGGTGTATTTTTAGTTTCCCTGGACTGGCAAGGTGTTGGTGGTCAGCAGCCAGATGGCCCTGAGACTGCAAGGAAGCTGTCTGGGCTAAAGATGTAGATGCTGGAACCATCACTGGAATGGTGGTGGTTAAAACTTGGAGAGGCAATGAGATCACCAAGGACAAGAGAGAAGAGCAAAGATATTGGGCTGAGATCAGAAGTAACAACAGACGCCACTATCTAAGGGATGGGACTCTGAAAAAGCATTGAAAGAGGCCAGAAAACCAGCCTAAAGCAACAGCACAAAAACCAACTTTAGGAGAGTCAGACAGAAATACAACCATGTTCAATTAATACCACAGTCTTTGCACCATCCTTCCTTGTTAACTTTATGGGTTTGGATTTTTTTTTGAAAACTGCTGAGATTTAAGATTTCTTTCTTCCTTTTGTTCCAAGTATTTTTCTTTTCTTCCTTCTTTTTTAATATTAAGTTTTACTGTAGGTAGCTTTCTAGCACTAAACTGATTTTTTCCCTTTTATCCTGTAGACTAAAACCAAAGTAAAAAGTGGAGCATGAAAAATGATCCTGTTGTATCTCCTCGCATCTCACCCCTCCAATGAAAGCTGGACTCATAAAGCCTTTCATTCGAATCCTGGATTGAGTATAGGTCAATTCTTCTCTTTAACAGAATCCATTCCATTTTCTCTCATCACCCTTCAAATATGTTCCTTTGCTGCTTTCACATCCTTTTATGAAATGTTTGTCCTAAATCTCTTTTATTTTGAGTGGCACTTATAAACTGGAGTCTAGCACAGAGCAGATGTATTCATTTAATAGTTTGCTTTGATGGCTCCTTTAAGAGGCTTTATAATCTTTATATTTTACCGTTGGGTTTGGGATTTTATGGTCCTTTAACAGGTGTATTACCTTCATCAGATGTTTTCATTTTAAGCTGTTGACTTATAAACACATGGCCTGCAGGGATTGGTGTTCAGACAATTTATTCTTTTACAGGTTTATTCTCATTCATTTTTGTATTTAGTGCAGGAAACCCTACATTGATTGATAATGACAGCTCATTGGTTAAAAAAAAATGGCTCTTTGAATGACCAAAATAATTGTTTCCTCCAGTTGACAAAGGGTCAGTGAAAGATCGCTTATATTGAGAGGATTTTTCAAAAAGTTAATTAAAAACAAAATGGTTTCAGGACTATATTTAGTTCTCTGGGTCTACATTTTAGGAGAAAATTATGCTGAAGACACTTGAAGCATTGTCTTTTAAACTGTCATTGTTCAAGTCTCTCACACTTTACCAAAGACGATGTGTTTTACTTGAAATTGACATGTTCTGATCCTGTGTACTAGGTATCCATCATGCTTCTATAAAAGACAGGTGAGGGGAAAGGGCTGTCCTCCTCTTTGATATTCCAAGGGGGGCTGAGCAGGACAGTCTTAAGTGAAACCCGCGTCCCCCCATAGACCATGGCCAACAGCCCCATCTTTTGTACACTTCGATGATGAGAATGAAGGAAGGAATTTAGTGGATGAACATTTGAGCAAGTTGGGTCTGCCTGGGCCTGGTGCTGCATGGAGGGTGCATGAAAGAGAAACTGTCCCAGAGCCTTCTTACCTTGAGTGTTTCAGAGAAAAGGTCTGAAATAAAAAGTTTTCTTCCTTTACTTTTTGCCTTGGACAGCTACTATAGACGTTACTTGAGCAATCCTTCCTCCAAGTCCCTCATAGTCCCTGAGAAAGGCTTAGGGAATCTCATATGAGGGGTAAAGCAAAGCATTTGTCAAAACAGAGAGGGAGGACAGAAGTTTAGGATTATCCTGTGTAGGGTCCAACATGTTTTGTAGATTATAAAATAAATGTGAAGATCCAGCCCATCTCCTGTGACTGATTATCTTCCTCATAAAAGCACTGTGAGTGATCCAACACGCTCTGGCATCATTTCTACTTGGGCCCAGGAGGGGCCACGGCTGAGCCAGCGTTACAATGGAATTGCCCTGGTTTCCTGGATGCAAAGAGCATCTCATCTTAGCAAAGAATGGGAGTATGGCCAGCTCTGGAAAGAAAGTGCATGACTTCCTCTTGTACTCTACAGTGTGGTCTGTTCAGAGCAAACAAAGGAGATCCAACAGGAGCAGAGAGAGTGGTGATACGAAGAAAGTGTTGAAGGGATGAGTAGAAGTAGAAGAAAGAAGGCTAGAAAATTATTCTGGGAGCAAACCTTTTGGGAAATATTTTATCTTAAAGGAGAGAATAGGATAGCTGTCCTCCTTCGCTATCTCAGAAGATAAAGTTAAACATTTACTTTAGTACAATTGGAGCTTTTTTTTTTTTTTTTTTTGGTACCGGGGATTGAACTCGGGTCCTTGCGCTTGCAAGGCAGACCACCGAACCGCTGAGCTAAATCCCTGGCCCATTTGGAGCATTTTTAATCTATTTATAGATATGCATCGATCACAGAACCAACCTCCCTCCCTGCCTCCCTCCCTCCCCTCCCTCCCCACTCCCTCCTTCCTTCCTTCTTATTCTTTTGTTCCCTCTATTTTATTCTGATAGCTCTTGGATGATTTCTTTTTCCCAGTAGTCATTTCTTTTTCATGTTTTTTTGAAATGGTATCAAAACTGTTTGTGAACTGAGTATTTTTCCCTATAGGATCATGAATTTCTTGAGAGAAGGACCCATAATTACTTTGGCTTTCTTCACCAGCATTCAGTCTTTGCACAGAGCTGTGTCTCATATGAGGCACTTAGTTGGTGAATGCATGAGTAGGAGAGCAAACAAAGGAGTGATTGAGCAACTGAGGAAGTTATGAATGGACAGATAGTAGGATCGGATTGTTTTCAAGTCTGTGAGTCAAGTATACAGCCACGTTTCTCAGTTGCCTCTGCTGTATGAATTTAAACTCTTGACACCTCAGTCTACTGCCTACCCAGTGTCTTCAGTAATAATTTTCTAATTCAGCAAATTAGGGGAGACTTAGTTAGCTGTGGCAGATAAGGATCCTTGATATCCTTTTACAAAACAAACAAATGAAACAATAACAACAAAAAGCAAAAAGCAATCAAGGAGGCAAACAAAAAACCCAGTGCACTGGAGGCACTACTATTTTCAGTAAAAGAATAAGCTGGCTTAAACAGCACCAGAGGAGTTAAAAAGCAGCTAACAGAATGGAAAACAAAAGCTCCTGGGGAAAAGTCAAGAACTTGAAAACGCAATAGTTAGCTGATAAAATGTCTGCTTTGGTTTCAGCCAACTTCCTTGAACCTTGCCCCATCGCAGTGGCCCCCAGTTGAAGTGGAAAAGAGGTGTCAGTGATAAATCACCCTGCCATGAAATAGCACAAACTTTAGTAAATTGTATGTGGAAGCCAGAGTGGGCACAATAATGGTGTACAGGGCCTGGCCAGCAGCCCCCAGCGGGGGGGAATATTTGTTCCTCCTTAGCCACGGGGTACCTTCTGTTCATTCATAGATGGAAAATGAGTTGGGCGGTTTTCATAGAAGTTTTCCACTGTACCTGTCAAGAGTAAACCAAAGAAACACCCAGAAAACTGAAAAGCTGGCAGAACCCTCACCTCAAACCCAGAGAGCCAGAGACTTAGCGTGGATGACCCAAGTCAACTCTTACCTTTCAACATTATAAAAGGCAGAGGAAAGCAAACTAACTGAACTAATATAACTAATCCTCTTAAAACTCGAGAGAGTTAAAAACATATCCTTTACCAAAGCAGCTTAGTTGTTGTGTGACCGCATCTATTCCTCTGCTATTACTGGAGGAGAGAAAGTGGGAAAAACCTTTCGACTGCTATAACTTATAGAAATTCAGGCCACACCTGGATGTGTACCTGCATATTTTGGTGAGGAAGTGAAGTTGTCTTAAGAGATGTCCCCTTCTTGATGTGATGGGATGTTGAGGGCTCCCTGCCTCCGGTGGATGCCGAAACAAAGCAATATTCTTTCTCCACCTGGAACCAATTTCTGTTTGAGTGTCAAACACCCAGTCTGTGAGAGGCCTGATTCTAATATACCTAACATTCCTACCTCGCACTGGGAGATCAATGCTGTTTGTGAACTGTGTCCCCTATCAGACTGAAAATTCCATAAGGTCAAAAATCCTTCTCTGATCACTAGGGCATCTTTCTCCGCTCTGCCCACCTCCCAGCATGGGAAGAGCACCTATGAACATAGTGCATATTCAATAAATATCTGTGGAATGACTGAATTATATTATCCTCTGTTGCTGTGCTCCCTAACATTTCAAGTACCACACTGTAATTTTGGGGCCAGTGGAGGCATTTTATTTACGTGAATGCCATATTATTATTATTTGCAGGATTGCCCTTCCTTTTAAAAGCTACATCCAAATAATTCCTCCTCCCCCACCACCTAAATCCCCAAATATGGACCAGTAAACCACCTTTGATTTCAGTAAGTTCCCTTGTGCCCTTTCCAGCAAATTCCAGAGGAGCCCCACACAAAGTGCACTCATCTCGTTAACCCCTCCCCTCCCACCTGCCCTAGCTTGAGGGGAGCTAAACATTTGCAGGCAGTTCCGGGGTTGCCAGTGAAATGTCAGACGAAACGGTGTTCGGCGTGCCTGGGGGCTTTCCACGAGAAGCGGCCTGGCACCCTGGTGCAGGCTGCACAGAGCCTTTTCCTCATAAGGGCAGCCAAATCAAATCCCTTCCCCGGCTCAGACTGAGAACTGGCGTGCTGCCAAAAGAAACATGGCTTTAAATGACAAGGTGCTCCATCCACATGCATTTCGCTTTATGGAGACTTTCTGGGGAGCTGAAGAATCTTTTCTTATTCAATTCAATTTCTTCACACACACACACACACACAGACACACACAGACACACACACACACACACACACACACACACACACGACCCACCCCTGCCCCGCCACCGCTTAACCGCTTGGTTATCTGAGGACAAGAGTTGGGTTGTTTACTATTTTCCCAGGGTACAAAGTCTTGAAGAGTTTAATTGTGGATGTAATCTGAAGAATCAAAGTCAGCCTCATTCCTCAGAAGAAAGGGGCGAGTGTGGGAGAAAGGAATTGGTTGCTCTTCTCGGGGCCCAAAGCAGTGTGGCCCACTCCTTTCCCTTTGAGAAGGGTGGTGGGAGGGGCGGGTGGGTAGCAGGAGGACTCAATTGTCCTTTTTATAGGCGATTCCCTGGTCTTCTGGGTTCGCCTTTGTGGCTCCTTAGGGTTTACTGAGCGGCCAGTCCAGGCCGGTATGTCCGCAGAGGGGTATTCTGATTGGGACAGGTTCCAGGTGGTGGCTGCAACCGGTTTGAAGAATGAGCGGACCCTCTCTGCTTCTTCCAAACAGGAGCTGGACAGCGGCAGGGCTAGCGGAAGGAAGGAAGACTGGAGGCTGGTGATACCGCACTGTGGGAGATGGGAGTCTAACCCAAACCTCCTCCGTTTTCCATTTTCTGAGGTTCAGGGAGAGATGAGATTAGGGAGGTGGGTGGAAGAAAGTTGGGTGCGAAAAGAAAAATACAAAATAAATAATCTCAGTGTTTTTCATACACAAGTTTAGAGCTTCAGGGTGACTAATTTGAGTTCGTCCAAGGATTGTGCCTGAATCAAACCACCAAGGGCCAAGGAGGTGTTCCTGGCATCTCCTAGGCTGCATTTTCCTCAATACATTTCCACCCTGCTGGCCATGTCCTTTTTCCGACAGGGTAGTAGTTTAGTGGGAATGAATGGCAATCAAAATCTTGAACACAGTATAAACAAACTGCCACCCTGAGCACTAATATAGACATTAACCTTGGTTCCATTTTTATCTTTTTAAAAGGACTTAGATCAAGTCAGTAGCCAGGGCTGCTCTCTAGGAAAAGGACCAGTAGCTCACTGAGTTCATCACCTGCCATGCAGAACACAGTCTGCGAGTCGGAGCTGCTCTGCGCTTGATCTTAACCCGTACCATCGTATTTATGATGCTCCTTTGAACATTTGATGTTTTATCTTTTCAAATCAATAGATCGTTTTTGACAGATTGTGATGGGCTTTCTTTATGCATACCACTCTTCTTGCTGAGTTAAAAATTATAGTCTCTAAAGCGATTTCATTTACATTTGATCCTCTGTGGACCTTATGGGTCAAACAGAGCACATCAGGCTTTTTCAATCTCTGCCCTTTGTTAGCTTCTGATCTACCACTGGTGATACCTGTGTCCGTGTTCCCATTGTCTTCTGGAATATGCTGGCTTCTCTTGTATCCTCTTAGCAGGGTCTGTTGTTAGCAAGAACCTTCCAGTGCTGAGGAGATTCTTCCGATCTGACCCAGGCTTCAAGTACTTTTTCTTTGTCCTCCATTTGCTCTCTACGTGCTCTGCTAAGATGCTTTATCAGGACATGAAAAAGGGAGAACATTCTGTCAATAACAATATTTTATCTAGGGCTGCTGACCAATTAGTGTAAGGGCCATCACTCAAATCCTATTTTCTATTAGTAAGAAGGTGGACTTTTTTTTAAAAGGCTTAAGCAAGAAGAGAGAATCACCATTCATTTATTGGGAAGTTAGAATAGAGAGTGAATAAAAGCTGAACTGCCTCTCAAGGGGATTTACAATTCACTTCTTTTTTAAAGAAAAAAAAAAAACACCTCGTTTTATTAGATGAAAAGAGATATTGCAAACTGCAAAAGTCCTCCCTGAAGCACAATAGCCTCTAAGATGTGGAGAATCATCGAGTGCTAGTTTGATTTGTGACCTTAGAGATTTTCTTTCACCACCTCTCTATCATAGAGATGGAGAAACTGAGGCTTGACATGTTTGTATGATTTTTCTTTTTAACACTGGGGATCGAACTCAGGACCTTGTGCTTGTGAGGCAGGCAGCGGAACCACTGACCTAAATCCCCGGCCCATGTTTGTATGATTTTATCCAAAGTGGTAAATGAACACCAAGCATGTAAAGACAGGTTATTAGGGCTCTGAGACTGATCTTGTGCAATGTGGTCTACAAAATTTATTTGGTGAGTGCTTCTGAGGACTCTACCAGTATGCTTGGTGCTATACAGGCTAAAAAGGATGAAGAGAGGCTGTTGTATTCAAGAAGCTTCATGGTTTTTGTTTTGAAAATGAAGACATATTCAAATGAAGCAATGACAGAAGGGTGAAGACTGGTATGCAGTCAAGTGCTAGATTATTCGGGGCAGTCGGATGCATTGCTCAACGTTAATCCTGTTGGGTGATGATCTATAAAGCAGGTGGACCCTAACGTAAGTCACAGAGACCCAGGAGACTACAGCTGTGTAGCATGAATCGGAAGGACAGGGAAGCAGGGGAGGAATAAAATATGTGAAATAGGACTGGCAAACACTTGATCCTCAAACTGGTCATCCCTTTATTCATGGCAGCCTTCACTCACCGACTGCAGTACTTGTCCTACAATTGAGACGCGGTAAAATTGTTTTTTATTATTATTATTTTTAGCATTTTCAGTAGCCAGTATAAAATCGTTAGAACATGCAGGGAACAATGAAACTCATATGCTTTCCTCCGTGCTGGGATAAAAAGATCTTCCTGGCTAAAGTGATGTATTCCTATTTTAATATTAGGAGATAAAAATAATAAGCCCTACCGTTGGTAGTGATGAATAATATTTGTCATGATGATCCATTGTTAAAGAGGTCTGAAATGTTTATGCATAATCTATTTGGAATTTAAATTATTTTTTGTCACATTAGACTTTCTCAAATTTAGCGCTTACTGCAGTACCTGGTTCATGTTGGGCAGGCAGTAAATATTTGTTGAATGAATGAAACTCACAGAGGAGTTAATTGTAGCCTTGAAGAGGTGAAAGGCCAGAATTTTATAAGCTGAATCCATCCAGCTCATGCTGGGACCAGAGCCAGGGACTAGCACATCGCAATATATCTCAACATCTAAACTGCCTTCTTTTGTAAAATTGGTATCAGCAGGGCCCTCCGTTTCCTGCCATGCCCATTTGCTCTTAAGTCACAACATTAATTAATAGAGAAAATTTATTGTTAAAAAAGAAAAGCAATTCTAATTTACTTGTTTTCATGCATTTGGATCTTCTACCCAACTCTGTCCTCTCACAAATAATAGGGCAGGTTTTATTTTCAGTGAATATATTGGCACTTTTAATTGCAGTTTTGAGTCAATTGTAAAATACATGAGATTGGAAGTTTCAGTCTTTATTTTAATTGCTCACTCACAAGAGAACAACATTTCTTAAGTATCTACTCTTTGTAGCATTCTGTTAGGCAAAAGGAGGAGTGCAGAACAGGAAAGATGTGGTTTGTAATCTCAAGGAGCTCAGAGCGTAGGAGGGGCACTGGCAGACATCAAAATAACTACAAAATCTGCCGCTTCCAACTTGTACACTTTCCACGGCAGCTTCGTGGTAAGTCCTTACACACATCATCTTTTCATCCTTATTTCCTCCACACGGGGTTAGCAAATATATTTCATCTCGACTGTCTGTTCCAATTGCTTCAGAATGGCCACTTGGAGTTCATTGTGAAAAAATCTGAGACCACATGGAGATTCTGGGGAAAAGGGCAGTAGTCCCTTAATGATATCAGTCTGTGTGCAAAGGAGGGTGAGGCAGCCTGCGCCAAGGAAAAGGGCCCAGTGTTTGTACAGAGAAACTGGCTCTAGGGAGTAGTCCTCAACACCTTCCCCTGGTTCCACTTCAGGGGTTCATGTGGTTCGTCATGTTCAGAAGTGGAATCCCTGCATGTCATGGTTTTTAAAAGGTGACCTGTATGATTCTATGGAGTTAAAGACACAGTAGATGACCTTTCAAGATGTTAATAGTAATGTATAGATAGATATTTATTTTTAAAATGATGGTGATAAGTAACATTAGCATATTACTTTAGAGTTCACAAAGCACTTTCACAAATTGCAAACAAGTTCACTATGTGTAAATGGAGAGTTGGCTAAATAAATCAAGGCTCTTGCATGCAACAGGATACCAGGTAGCTATTATAATAAAACCATGTAGATCTGTATTTGTTGATATAACACCCACAATAAGTTTTTATTTTAAAAAAAGTACAGAGCAGTATAGGGTGTATTTCCAACTTGGTTTGAAAATTATGTTTCACAAGCACACACACATATGTGATTATGTAGAAAGCATGTAGAAATTTATGCATGAAAATGCTAATAGTGATTCTAATTGTTAGGATACAGGGACTTTTACTGTCTTTATTTTCACACTTTCTAAAACCCTTATAATGAATATATCTTATTTCCATGAAAATTAAAATAAATCAAGCGATTCATTTTAAACCTAATCACATTATTGCTTTTTAAGGTCACTGGATATTTACAACTTCCACATAGAAAACTATTATTCATTTTTTAGAAATGAAGGGCAGAAGTCAAATTAACTGTTAATATTTATTTTTCATATGTGTCAGAGTATGTTCTAGTTCACAGATACATGAAGAGATAGAGAGAGAAAGACAGAGAGATGTTCATTTACTTTTGGCAGCCATCCTTTGAGGTCAGTATTATCTGAATCCAAGTTCTACAGACGACCCTGTAGAGGCCCAGCAAAGTTAAGTGAAGCGGCAGAGCCAGGTTCGAAGCCAGGCCAGCAGTTTGCTTGATGATGGAGTGGCACTGCCTGGTCCGGTAGGAGGCACGGGGAGTAGGTGCTGGTGCAGTAGCTATAGTCAGATCTTAGCACCAAGCTTTGTTCCCTTGCCACTGTCATTTGCGTAGGTATTTATTCGATGCTGATCACGGTTTGGTAGGCTCTTTCCTCGCCCCAACAGAGACTCTTAGAGACTGTTGTAATTTCTGTATGGGACCTCATGGGAAATTTCTGCAGCAATTCAGAATTGGGAATAAAATATCTTCCCTCTTCCTCTCACTCTCCCATTCTCTGCCATTCCTCTCCTAGTCTCCTCCTCCTCTTCCTTCTTCTTCCTTTTCCTCTCTCTCTCTGTCTCTCTCTCTCTCTCTCATATATGTATATATTCTTGTGGAATGAAGGAAAGTGAGTAAAAGATCTAGCATGTACATATTAATAACTGTTATAAGAAAAATCTGATGCAACAAACATATAATGTTTAGGCGGAGGCAAAGAGTTGAGCTTATGACTGAAGTAAGGAGTGTAGGAAGTCTTATTTCCTTTTGTTATATAATGAATATTTAACCCAAGAACATTTCAACTTTTGTTCAGATTGTGACAAAACTCAGAGATAAATGCAGAACTTCACTTTAAAAATGTAGTTCATCCCACAAATACGCTAGTATTTTTACTTCCTTGTTTTAAGCTGATATGATCTGGTTTTTGTTTTTATTATCTTCATGTGTCTAGCTTTATGTGTAACCCCAAATGCCATTTTTACAGATAGATAGGATGTGAGTTTTAAGTAAAAAACAGAAACGCAATCAATACAAAGTACAGAAGAATGAGATGTTCCATTTTCTTCGAGCTCATAAAGGCCTCTCTTCTTATCTGACCAGGTATTCTTCCTTTCTGTTTACTGTTTTTTCCCCAACATGATTGATGTGTGCTTACACATTCGTGAGTGTGTGCTCTTTCCTAATCTTCATGTCCAAGATACCAAGAAAGTCAACATTTGTGTTTGTTGACTACAGATGGCCTTACTTCTTTAAGACACAAAAATTTTTTTTTTTTTTTTTTTTTTTTTTTTTTTGTGCTTGGGATGGAACCCTGAACCTCCTGTATGATAGGCAAGTCATTACTAAGCGACATCACCAGTCCTGAGATTAAAGAATCTTTGCTCCTGAGTTGCCATAACCTTCTTGAGTAACTGGAAGTTTTTGGGCCTTCCACATTACTTGGCAAGAGTCATGAATGCTGATGGATATTGTAGTTTTCCAGGGCCAATAAAACTGCCGTTATTTATAAGGCTTCATTTAGAAATCACTGCAATATCTAGATGCTTTTAATTGATGACAAATATGTGCAATTTGTCAATCCTGTAGGATATTACATTCACATCTTCGGTCCCTGTGATCTCACTGTTTGTGTTGAATGCTTACAATGCATACTTTATGCTGCTACCAAAGGGTGGACAGGAATTTGAATCAATGATGTTCATTGACATCCCAGGCAGGTGACTTAGAAATCAGGCCATGCTGACCAGAAATTATCCTGGTTAGTCACAAAAAGAAGAGTCTTGTTTTGATATATACTTTTGAAGGTATGTGTGATACATGTTGACAATATATTTCCTTCATTATTTACTTTACATGAAGATGAAATAAAATATTCTCAACTAAATCCATTTGGTGACATTCAAAATTATGTTTTAGAGGTTGGCACACTTATATGACAAAACCTTTGTAAGACTGGGGAAGTCAGTCTGAAATTACAGCAGTTTGTGGTTTGGTCTCCTCCAACAAATTTAAGGACAGATATTGTGTGCCGCCTAAATGGGTGCATATAGTGTGCTTTTTAGATAGTAAGTGATCAGTAAGTCTTTTAAAACTAAAAACGTGAATTTGTGCTTGCCTGATTGTCATATAGAAAGGACTATGAAAAATACATGCCAGTTTTCCTTGTATACGAAGGGAATCAGCAAACAAATACAAAGCACTGAGAACAATACTATTAGTATATGACATGAATAAAATGTTGCCATTGTTAATATACATTATACTTTCAGTTTTTCCAGGGGATAGCATGGTCCTGGGCAGAGCTGGCCGTACCAAAGACTGATTTAAGAAATGAATGCACAAATGAATGAGTGCATCCCTCCTAGGGGAGGTCAGGTATCTGCCGCCTGGGCTTTCCCAGAATCTACTGCGTGGCTTTTCTCCAGCGCGTAGATGGATGTTAATTGGCCTTGCATGCTCACTGGCTCACTGGCTCACTCACGAGCTGTGAGTGCTCCCCAGGCAGGACTGGCATCCACTCCTGCGTGGTCCTGAGGCTGGCCCTGCCTGGGAAGGGGCCAGGCATGCAGTGCACCTTGGGGGAATGGTTGGATGTGCAAGGTGGGTGGATGAGCGCAGCTCGCCCGCGCAGTCCTCTGCTACCAGCTCAGTGTAACTTGGGGTTGATACCAAGTCATAGGAGGCACATTTTCCACTCACCTCCACAGGGCTACAGAAGTCCCTCAGTCGTCCATTCATTCGACACATTTTTACTGAGTTGTCTATCACCATTTTCTGACCCAAGAACATAACTGTGAACAAGACAGTGCCCTTGTCTTCATGGAGCTTATGCTCTAAATATCTTTTCTAAGCCTCATTCTGTTCATATTTCCTCTCCTCTGAGACTTCTTAATTTGCTTTTCAAAAAATTTCATTAAAAATAACAATCCTGAGCTTTTAGCTGTTGCATCAGTTAGTCTACTTTTGATAAAGGGCCTCTTATCTCTCCACTTTGCATACTCAGTTATTATGCTTGGGTGTGAATGGGAGGGAGAGAGGAAATAAGATCCTTCAAGGACAGCTCACATATGGCGGGGGTTGGGGGGTTGGCACAGATGGAATTTGTAGTACTGGTCACCAGGCTGGAATTGAGTCAGGGCTCAGCATTGTGGTCCTGAGTTAGGGCAGGCTACCAGCCTGGAAACACAAAATTTCTAGCTCGCAAACTTTCCTCCTGAAAGAATTTCGGATTTTGTCCAGAAGCCTTCAATTGATTGGGTGTGGCCCACCCACAACTGATTAGGAATATTAATCAATCACATGTACAAAATACCTTGTCAGCAACAACTAAACTTGTGTCTGACCAAATAATTGGGCCTCATAGCTAAGCCAAACAGACATCAGACTAACCTTCAGTGGTATTAGCTTTTATGAGCCATATGGAATCTGCATAAGACCTAAGAAGCACACATAGCGAACCCTACTTTACAGATAGGAGCCTGTTACCCAGTGAGTGGGGCTACCTTTCCTTAGGCCTGAGGTCAGTGTCAGATCAGAGGTTGGGGTGAAAGGCTCTGCTCCCCCAGAATGCTTCCTGCCTGGCCTGGCAAACCCAGCTGAGAACCTGATTTTGAAATGGTTTCTTCTCACCAGGGCATCTCTCTCTCTCTCTCTCTCACTCTCTCTCTCTCTCTCTCCCTCTCTCTCCCCCATCTTAATCTTTTAAACAAAAATTTCTACTTAAAATAAATTAGTTTCTTATATTAGGTACCTCTTTTACAATTAATCCTAATGACCTGTTTGCGGTTCAACCTTACTGTTTTCTCTGACTGTTCAATTTATAATTGGTTACATTTGGGGACACACAGATTCCTAAACAGCCTCTAGGAATATACTTATTTGAAAATAGGTATCTTTTAGATTTAGTCATGCAAGATGATTAAGTTCTGGAGATGTGCTCTATGGCATTACACATATAGTTAAAAATACTGACTCATACACATAAAAGTTTAAGGTATATCTTATGTTAAAGGATCTTACCACCATAATAAAAATTAGCCTGTTTAAAGATACACATTTCAGCATGTATTTCTTGATGAATTCACATTCACTTTTAATTTTTTAGTTTTTAATGGCCATCATCAATATTTTGTCCAGCTGGAAAGTTATTAATTGCAGCTTGACTTGTGTTTCTCGGTTAAATTCCTGATATTTTATCTCTGTTTATCAATAATTAACAGCTAATACTTTCAGTCTTTAGGTGGCCCTTAGGAAGACCATCCGAAATCCCCAGAATTGGCTGTGTGATTTTTGTCAGGATCCTATATATCATGCTTGTCATCTTAAGATGTCAGGTCATAACCACAAAACATGGCAACTTGTATAAGAATTATTTGTGTTCATGTTCCTGACCTTACAAGATCATAAATGCTTTGTGGATAGATTGCATTTTGTCATACTTGTAAAGAAGATCAGTGGGAAATATCATTATACTGATCAACCAAAGTGACAAGGGAAACAATTTTTACAAACGCATCCTGCGAGGACAATGGTTATTAGCAGGGAAAGGGAAGAAAAATATTTTTTTCTGTAATTCCCCCTGCCCCTTCGTCACCCTCTTTGGGCAGCTGGGGCTTCTCTGTTCCTCTGTGTTTTTCTTGTTATGTGCTATAGATTCCTCTGCCTCCCCAGACTCAAAACTTCCATTCTTCCAATTAGACTGTGGGGCTCGTATAACTGGGATCCAGGTTGCACTCAACTTTGTAGTTCAAGTGGCTCACAGGCTTTTCAGTGGTAAAGATCTCTAACTTGGGCAAGTGATAGAGGGAAGTAGTTTAGTGTTTGGAGTGTGGATGCATGTTAGGGGCATGCATGCTACAACCAGGCTGCCCAGAGTCAAATCCCAACCTTCTTGTTCATTAGATGTGTAACCTTGAGCAAGTTACTTAACTCTATGCATCTCCATCAGAAACAACAGGCATACAAATAGTTCTCATCTCATAAGATAACATCTGTAAAGCACTTAGAATAGCAGTGGATTCATGACTTACATCATATATGTGATTAAAACTACCTAGTTCCATTTTAAACTAAATGTGTTTTATTTCTCTGGTCTTCTAATGACTGTGGCATTTTGTGAGTTAAAGACCAATTTCCACAATCAGATCACATTAGCAGGTGCACCCATCATCTGGGTGAGAGTCAAATCTCAGCTATTTCTTTATATTTCCCTTAGCAGCTTACACTGGACCTCGAACGATTCTTCATTTGTCACCAGGACTTTTTATTTTGTAGCCCCCTTAGAATTGAGGAGAATGAAAATTTACCAAATGTCTACCAGGTACCAGCCTAAGTGTCTGATTCTTACATACCCTTGAGGACAGTGACGTCATCTCTGTTTTAGAGAGGCTCAGAGACATTAAGTATCTTGATCCATCCAGAGAGTTAGGAAGTTCCCCAGCTTAGTTCTGGCTCAGGTCCAAAGGTATGTGGTTTCTCCCTTATTATCCTCTTCCCTTTGTCTTGCCTTTCTAGGGTCCCATGATCCCCCTCTGCAGATCACCAATAGCCAGAGGAATTCATACGCTCTTTTCCAATATGGCTCTTGCAGTCTTTTGATCTGCATCCCAGAACTTGTATCGGAGGGCCTCTGAGTGGATGGGCAAGATTCTGGCAGACTTCATCTGTTTTCCCTTATTTGCATGTTGGCATCCACACAGGATTGCTCCATGCTATGCTAAACTAGTGATCAGGGAGTCCAGCATAGCAGGGCACCAGTATAGGGCACCAAAATCTTTTCTTTGAAAGACTATTATTGTCTTTTTTAATGTAATCATTGAAATAACTCTTATGACAAATATTAGAATTTTATTGGTCATCTCTGTGCACACATTACTTAGTGATGAGCCTAGTTTTACTTTGAATTACATATGGGGCAGGGGCCTATAAAAGCCTTTTTAGGGCCTGGTTATGTTTATGAGATTAAATAGGATGTATCTTCAAATGTTACTGGACTCCCACCCTTTTCTCCCTCAACAGACTCACTATTGTTGCATACTTTAAGTGTTTTCAGGGAAGATACTCAGAAAACCTTACATACATTGAACATCTGGCACATTGCTAGACCATCTTTTGCAACACAGTGCATTTCTATTGAGGTTTCCCCTCTTTCTATAGTGTTCTGCATATCTGCAGACGCATGCAGTCTGGCACAAGGGTTACATGAGAGAGCTGTGACGTGTTTTGTCATGGTAGCAAGGAAACAGAAATTATTTGACACTATTCAGTCTCTTAATGAGACTTTTTAGTTTAACTGCAACTTTTTAGGGTCTATCTTTACAAGCTAGGAAAACAGAATAGTTAGTATTCATAGGCTTAGCATTCCTAAGTCGACAACCCAAAAGCCACGTTTTTGAGGGTCAACTTGTAGAAAATTTTACAGCTGATCTTGTGACAAGTTTCACTTCGAACACAGCAGGGCTCAAAATGTTGAGTAAATTTTCCTTCAGGTTTTGTATGTAAGGAGCATAGGAAGTGTAAATATGTTTGGTGTTCAGATTCTAGTCCCACCCCAACGTATCTCGCTAACTATATGTAAATATTGCAAAAAAGAGAAAAAAAATCATAAAATCCAGGGATCTAAAAGGCTTGTGACCCCCAGACTTTCAGATAAAAAGATACTCAACCTGTCCTAAACAGAGTTCATCTAAGGGAGAAGGAAGTCCATTTTGCACCTTGGATGCATCTAAAGTTACTGTCTGAGACTATAAATAACTGTAGACATGAATTGAAAACACAGATTCCATGTGGTTAATTTCCCAAGTAGGATGGTGTTTTCTTTCCTCTTGACTACTTCTAAGTGGTGGTGGTTATTGATAATATTTAGAAAAGACAATGTATTAATCCTCTTGATGTCACCAATTTATCTTACTCCTTTCTATCTGGGTATTCATAGGGTAGTTTTATGATGCAGACATTCAAAGAAAGCTTTAGTGCATACAAACAATCTAACTGTCCAATTTCCGGTTCCGTTTAGTTTCCCTGAGTGGAAAGGTCACCTAGGTTTTTTTGTGGGGGGAGCTCAATTTTTAAAAAATATTAAATCTGTAATGATTTTTCTAATAAATAACAAGAGAAATGCTAGAAATTTGAAAACAGATATTGGCACTAGGTGTTAATTTGTAATGTTTCCCTCAGACATTTGTCCAAACTGAAATGGCTAAGACTTGTTGTGGATTCATATCTTATTCTTATCTCCATTACAAAGTTTCAGGGTCACCATTTTCATGCATAATTTCTGGAAAAGGACCTGACTTACATACTCATTGTGCAGGCACACTTTACACTCAAAGCAAGGTGTCCTTCTTTCTTTCTTCTCTGTGCACAAGGCATCCGTATCAGCCTCTGTTTCCCATACGTATTTGTCTTCAGAAATCTCATGTCCACTGTATGGGATAAAAGGTACACAAATCTTGTTGCACACATCTTATTTTGAAATTCCCTTAGTAAAGAGGGAGAGGAAAGGCTGTGAGAGCAGAGTCGCAGTTGGACCTGAACAACTTGAACAAAAAAAAGCAGTGAGAATTTGTATCACACTCAGGGCAAGGAGCGTAAACTGGAAGTCTCCTTATCTGCATCCCTTCCAATGACCCTGTCAGATTTCTATGGTAATTCTGTGAGGTAGACATTGTGCCCATTTTCTACATGAAAGAACTAAGACCCAGAAAAGCTAATTAGCTCAACCTGTGCTGTTGAGGGAGCACGGACTGGAGTGAACTCCACATTCACTTGTCTCTGGTATGCCTTGCTGAAAGCACAGCCAGCAGAGCCAATGAATTCTGCATCCGAGTCCTGATTCTACTTTGAAACATTTGTTTTTAACAGCACAGTATGCATATCTAGAAAAGGAAGATGAATGTGACTTTGGATTAGTACCCATTTGAAAGAAAGTGGAATATTACATAATGAAAAGCATGCAACTTTCATTCTGACCAGGTTATGTTGAAATCATTGTGGTTTTTGTTTTTGTTTTAGGTGTAGTTGTGACAGTGGCAGTAGCCTATTTCGCCAATGGCCATAGGAGATCCCATTTTGTCTTTGGTCTGGGCATAGAACAAAGGTTTCAGAGGAATGTATTAGAGGAGGCAGCCCATTCTGATCTTGTGGTCTGGGACGTTTTACTTTGAATACTGTCCTATTGAGTGGCCCACCAAGCTACCAGATGACCAGATGGCCACCCAGGTACTCTAGACCTGAGTTATAATTGTTACAAAACTTGGCACTACTAAGTTCCCAAAGTCTACATATTTGTGTGTGTGTGTGTGTGTGTGTGTGTGTGTGTGTGTGTGTGTATGTATGTTAATATAGTCAGTTGATTTGTTAAAACTTTCCTAAATCTGTGCTGAGAAAACTACACATTTTAGCACCTCTGTTTGAAGACTGGCCACAATGATTTTTTGAAAGTTCTAAACCATGTGTCTTCTTCATATTTGACCATATTTGTAAACATAAATTATGATATAAGTATTGAAAATTGATCCTATTAGTTTAATTCCCAGTACCCACCCACCCACAAAAAGAAAAGGAAAAAAGTTGACCCTATTACTGAAACCAAGAGGCGAAATTGAAGTCTATTTGCTGAAATCTGTTCTCGATTACTTGAATGTATTGTACTTGAATATACTTCGTGGCCTAGACTTTCATTGGCACATTTGTAGCATAGACATCTTCATAATACAGTTTGCATGTGTTCTCCATGAACTTTACTCTTACCCTCATTTTGAATTGCCACCTTCAAAAGAGGTATTCCTCCCATTGAAGGAGAGGCATGACAGCAAAATAAGAGTGTTGGTTTCCTTTGGGGGTGTTCTTTGGTGATCTGAATCAAATACCCTCCAAGTTCACTTCAGCGGTTGATCTACCAACAAAGGTACCTTCTCTTAAATGATATGTCAGATCAAATTCATAGACACTTTGTAGCAACAGCGTCTTTCGATCAGAGGAGGGTGCCCTGTGTAGGCTGTTTTCTTAAGTCCTGCCTTTTCCTAATTTCCCTGGTGGCTTTAGCTAGACACATGTGGTGATTTAACTTTCCTCCTGAACATGAAAATGTTTTTTCCTTCTCCTTTGTGGGGAAAGTTATATGACTGTTGGGTACAGACAGAAATGCTATTTTTCTGTCTAACTTAGTCATTATGTGGAGTCAGAGAGGACTTGATTTTGAGCCCCTGGTCTCCCACACAGACCAGCTTTCTGTCTTTAAAAGTTGCTTAACCTCTGTAAACTTCAGGGAGCTTATCCCTAGAATCAGCATAATAATAGTCCTCACTCCTACTGCTAGTGTGAAGATTAAATCATAGAATCCACATAACTGCTCAGCACAGTGCTTGGCGCATGGCACATGTTCCCCACAAGTTGGTATCATTTCTTTATTACTATGACTGCCTCTCTAGCCCAAAGATTCTAGAGAAACAGAGCAGACCTCGTTCTTTGAAAGTTGAAGGGTAGGGGAAGCAGGGTGACTGCTTCATTTCCCATTCCTGAGACTTGTTCAGTACAGTTGTAGGTTACCATGGAAACTTTCAGGATTAAGATGGCACTATTGAGTTAAGCATTCAATGAACACCTTGGGAAAGAAAACCCATAACATGTATGCATGGCATCAGTAGTTTCCAAATGAAAAGGTTATCAGAGGTGGCAGTTACTGACTTCCTTGTCTCACCGTTTCCTGAATTCATGGAGAATTATGATCAGGACTTGAAACTGGATCATCTCCCTGTGTTTCCCCTTTCCCGGACCATTTCATAAAGTTGTCAATCGTTATGGCCCGTGTTTCAAAATGGGAAGCCACTCCTTACACGCTGAGGAGTGCGGCTTTCTGAAATAGATTCTGAAGTCGAAAAGAACTCGGAGTGTTTTCTGAGAAGGACTGACCTCCTTTCATGCCACTTACTGTGAATTAAAGCTGTGAGGGGAACGAGTTTGGGCATGTGGTACAGCACTTAGCGCTGCCGCTGCCAGGGAACAAGATTTGTGTTTCTAAGGAGATACAACAAAAAGGAGAATGCTTTAAGAGCCAGCGGCTGTCAGAGTGTAAAAGTATCTATGTTTAGAAAGGGAAATAGAAGCTGAATTAAGTAATTTTATACACACGTTACAGGGTGCCCTTCTGCTAGTAATTCTTAAATTCAAAAGCAAATAGTTGTGGCCACAAAGGGCTTAATACATCTCAGCTGATTTTAGCTTGCAAACTCAAACTGGATATGATTAGTATTGACCAGCCCTGTGCATGTGATTTTAAGGTGATTTGACTCTTGCCCATCATTCTGTTGAGTTGTATTAATAACCAGGGCCAAAGGGTGACATAGTCCAGCAGAGGTTTGGGCAGACACTTGACAACATAGTCCGAATAAAATGAGAGCAGGAAAACTTCAATTCTACCAACTGGGACAGCAAAACAGAGCCCTCTATCAGTCTCCTTAATGCCAGTATGAATCTGCTTGCAAGTGTTTAGTCAGTTATTGGCCTGGAAGTACATCTTGAATAGGTTCATTGGCTAAAGTGTCATCACAGGACAGAAATCACAGGGAGGGAGAGTGCACCAAGGAAAAATTACAGTACTGCTATATTTACCTAGTGCCTCTGCACTGGGGTTTATTTTCCACAGTTGGAAAGGGAACCACCTGTCTCCCTGCTGATGTCAGAGAGCTCCCTCGAGACTCGGGGCTGTTAGAAAGCACATGATACTGTACATATTTGCTCTTGCGTCCATATCTGGCTAAGATTGGGTTTCAGATTTGTGCCCTATTGTGGAGTTCATTGAGCAGTCACTCTGAGGTGCCCTCCCACGTCACCATGCCCTTGTGAATTAAAAAGTAGCGTGTGGAAGTTCCTGTTGCAAGTGCTCCCTTAACTTGTGGTACAAATGTTTGCACTGCAGAACAATGAATGGCACACATCTGGGGGTTTATCATCTATGGATTCGATTTTGAGGGTAAGTATTGAGAGGAATTATCTCTGCACCTAGGAGGCATTATACTGTTGCTGTTTGGGGTTCTGTTTTATTTTTAGCAATAAGAATTTTAAAAATATATATATTTGATTTGGAGGCTTTATATGCATATTATTAAAGAAGCAAAAGGATTAGTATGAACTATGCTTGTATTTCTTTTTGAAGCCGGTAGTGTATCAATGTAAACAAGTTGCTGTAGGGTGAATGAAATGCCTAATTTGGAAAACCTGAATATTATGATCATGCATTTCCCAAGATCTATTGCAGTTGTTTTGCTTTGTTTGTTTGTTTGTTTTTTGAAGATTTTCTTTAGAGTAAACCACTGATTTAGAATAACCTACTGTTCCAGCTCCTTATGCATGAGAGAGAGTTAGGCCTTTTAATTGTGCTGCTTAAGGAGGTGTGAGGACCACTGTATTGCAAGATGGGAGGGGGTAACATTTACATCATAGCAAGGACTCACACTTAAATTGTCCCGCTGACTACATGCACAGTCACAGAAAACATGATGCTAACAGTATTACCCAAACGCTGCATAGAAAAGAAGTTTTACTATTACAAAAGCCTCGCTATTAATGAAATTGTTCTTTATTTGAAGAGTGCTATGCGTCTGAATTTGAATATCTTCACTGACGTGCAAATTATATGGTTGTTACACAAAATAGGTGGAAAACAGAATCTGAGGGTATAAATTACATCCTTGGGTCACACCAAATCGATGCCTTCCTAGGGATCATCACTGAGGTTCTTAATTCCCAGGTTTACTGTGATGTGCACTTTCAATTAAATTTATATCTGAAATGATACTTGGTATCTTTTTCTCAAATCCTAAAAATAGAGTAAATAGGATGGGCTAAGACCCCCTGGTTCATCTAATCTTTCCCCAGTGTAGGATTTTCCTCTGAACCATTAAAAGTGTTATAATATATGATTGATATTAATTAGTTTTCTGTAAAGTACTGCACTCCTTAACATGAACTGAACTAGAAATAAATATATTACCATGAATTAAGATTTTATTAGTTGAGAAGAAGAATTGGATGAAGGCACCTATGTGAAATCCTAAGTACAGGCGTCAAATTGAATTAATGCCAGCACTGCCTTGAGATTAATTTGAGTACTGAATAAGAAATAGTACACCATAACGTAACTGTGTTTACTGAATCATTTTTGGCATCAAAACTAAGGCTACATTATAGATGCAACAACAGGCTTTTCTCCCTTGGAAGCGAGAGGCGGTGCATTTTGTAATTAAAGTGAATGTTATCCTCTGAAAAATGCCTCTAGTCTCCAGAATGAAAACAGTCTTCTAGAGAAGATTTCATCCCTGTATGTATCTCCGACTTTACATACCTGGTGATGCTCCAACCATCTTTGGCATCCTATTAGAATTTTGCAGTAGGATCAGCTGTATTTTCCACCCTCTCACTACTGAAAGCCTGGCTAGAACTCACTTTGTAAATTTGCATCTAATTATTATGTATATGTTTTGAAAAGGTGTAGAAGGTGCTGAAAAGATTTATGGGATTGCCTCAGGGATGTTCTAGCAGGGATTCCTAATGATTCTGCAGGGAAAATGGAGTATACAGAATGGACCAAATTCAAACTGCCCACCGTGAAGCCCTAAGGATCACTGGCCACAGATAGATGCCAGTGCTGCCCCCTAGAGTTGTGTACCTCTATGGCCCTTCTTTTTTGTTTTTGTTTTTTTTAATTCCCCAATTCACTGACCCCATAATTCATTAATTTGATTTGTAGCTATAGTATCACTGAAAGGCTAAATGCAAAACTTTAAAGGTTTTGCCCTGTTGAATGGGAATGTTATGCACTATCACATGTGTAATTGAAAATTTTGTGGTAACTACATTTTAAAAAGATAAATCAAATTTTAATGTTTTACTTAGCGCAGTATTTCCAAGATATTTTGTCAATATGTAGTCTATAAATTACTGAAATACTTTACATTCTGTTTTTCATATTAAGACTTTCAAATTGTACCCATATTTTACATTTATAGAGCGTCTCAATTTTGACTGGTGCCATTTCAAGTGCTCAGTAGCCCTGTGTTACTAGTAGCTGCTATACCGGCCTATGCAGCTTTCAACTTCTATCCTGGGTTGTCAGCATTCCATTACACAGAGAAATTAGTTTACAAATACACTTAAGTACAGAAGACAAAATGTAACATATCCTTCATGTCATTTTATCAATTTAAAAAGTGATTATATGACTGATCACAAATTTTTGAGAAGAGTGAGTGTTAAGACAGTTTAGTTGATAGGCCACTGGGGGCAAAATCGACTTTCTGTTGAGTTGCTTTGGTCCTGCGGCTTTGTTTTCCATTTCCTTCTGTGTGCATTTCAGATGTCATCGTCTAACAGCACTTGATCCTTTGCTGCTCCTCCCATATTGGCAAGCTCGTGGCATCTAGTCAGTTTCCATGCATCATATAAGTGCCCTGCTTCTTCACAGAAAATTCTTGAAAGAATTTTGGCTCAAATAGCTTGGTGGCCAGCGTGTTGGAAACAAAACTGTTCCCTGAGCTTGCTGCTTCTAGTCTCTTTAGAGTTAGAGCCAGGTCAGGACTGGTATGAGGCTGCTCTTTGGCTTTGTTCAGATAAGCAGAGAAACCAACAGGCATTTGGCATCCTACCACTTGTGATGATTCTGTCATGCATAGAAAGTCAGCTTAACATAGGACTTAAAGAGAACGTCTGCTCTGTGTGGCTTCTAGGTCTTTTTGTTTGTATCCTTTTTTGTGAACAAAGAAGCCATACAAAGAGCAAACCCATGGACCTACTACAATATTGCTTGATTTTAAATTGACTTTTAAATGTTTGTGCAGAAATAACAGGTACCATCATTGAGTATTGTTGTATACCAAGCTCTGGATTTACATACGTCTCATAACCCTAACACCAAATATGTCCAGTAGTTATATCTATTGCTATTTTATAGATTACATATTTCAGCTTCAGATAATGTAAGTAGCTTGCTTGAGACCTCAAAGATGGGTCCTGCATGACAGACATGTATTATTCTAACCCATGCCCCGTGTTCCTAGAGAAAGGGACCACATTGTCAAACCTAACCAAAGACACCCTTCAACAATGGAATTTGAACCAAGGATAAAAATACTGAAATTTTGATTTGGAAGATTCCTTCATATCGTTTATTCAAAAAATGCACACAGACAGCACCTAATTCTACCCCCTCTTTCTATGGAATAGAAAGTGGCCTGAAAAGCTAAATGGCTTTGTCCAAGGTCAAACACACTGGTTCCTTGATTCATGCTGACTGCTGTTTGTCTGTGTGGTTTAATGGCCTCTTTAAGAAGATAAGTTGAACATTTGGACTTTTTTTAATTAAAAGAATGGAAGCCAACTTGAAAACTTTGTGCTTCAGAAACATTTCTTTTTCTTTCTTCACTAAAGCATTTTTAACTTTTATTGAGCCATAATATGGATACTAAAAAAATGCATGTATCAAAAGGGTTCGGATAAATTACTTTTTCCTAGCTAAACATACTCATGCAACCAGCACTGAGCAGGAAAGAGACCATAAGTAACTCCTCCAAACTGTTGGGCCTCACTTGGCTTGGCTACTACCAAGGGCAAGCTCTCTCCTGCCTCTCAGCCACATAGATTGTAAATGACCTGTTTCAAGGCTTTGTTAAAATGGATCTATAGGGTACTTACTTCCTGTCTGTGTCTGGTTTCCTAGTATGAAGCTATGTTTATATGATTTTTACACATTTTGGTACATAGCAGAAGTTCATTCATGACTATGCTTTTGAAATATTGGATCTCCAATAATTATAAATAGCTTCCATTAACATTAATTCTTATTTATTAATTACTTAATGATTATTATTAGTGTTTAAAATATTTTCTGAAGGAGAAATTACTGGCCATGTTTTTGTTGGATTCAATATGAAACAAAATAACTGCTCTGAAATATAGTATCTCAGTGGTTGCAACGTGTGACACATCCCAGCAAGCTACTCTTGTCCTGCGTTTTACATAATATGTGACATTGGATAATGTGATAGAGAAGACAAAGATCACACAGGCTGAAAATACCCATGAGAGAGTGCCGAGCTGGAGTTCCCACTTAGTGGCTTTGTACGGCTGTGCGAAGGGCTTGGTGTGACCTATTTTTAGGGGCCCTGCATGGAAATGAATGTACTAAGACGGGTGGTAGAAAGTGGCACCTCAGGAGCTGTCAGGGATTTCTGTCTTGAATGGAAGGAAACGAATCCATCCTGATCATCTGCTTGGGGCAAAGTGTAACCTGGGGTCATCAAAGAGTATGACAGTGTATTTCTTGTTTAAAAGGAAACTCTTGTCACCCTCCTGGGGTAGATTATTTCACAGGCACACAAATAAAGCTTTCTTAGGTTAGCTTTCTTACTGTTTCTCTTCTCTGCTTGTGGGGAAATGTGAAGTTAAACATGCCTTGCTAGTTAATTTTGCTTGTGGGAACACAGCGTTGTCTAAGAGAGCTGGTGAAGTTTCATGGCATTATCTTTGCTTAGGCTTATCATTTACCTGGTCCAACTTTGTGCACTCCAATGTCATCCTGCTCCTTCTCCAAATTTTCTGGCCATGCATTTTGCGCACCTATGGCTGTTATTCATTCACTCATTCATCAATCGCTAAGTAGGTGCAATTGGATGGCACTGGAATATAACTCTTCTTCCTCTTGCTAAATAGCACTGTACATATAAAGAAAATGGCTGAGCAAGAAAACTTTATAATCCTAGGGATACACATATTAGCCATCCCGTGATATAGAGCTGATTTAAAACATTTGCTGATGATCCCCTGATAAAATATTTTAAGCATCTGACCTTCTTTTCTCTCTCCACATCCTATAGTAATATGTTAGCTAATAGCCCCAAATTACAAAGATATAAGATCATCTTTTATTGGTTATAATATACTTTTTATTATGTAGCATTGCTCTTATATAAGGAGGCAAAGCATGGCCTAAAACTCTTCTTTGGATGCTACAAAACTTACTCATTTTCAAAATGTTAAACTTGATACACCTTCTTTTTAAAAGCTTCTTTGAGTAACACTTTCTTATCTGCTAGAAATCTAAATCACATGTAGGTGTAGCAGATTACATCAATATACAAAAGTAAGTGGTTTATACTATGGTTTACACAGAAGTTGTGTGTTTTTTACTCTTACTGTGCAAAATGAGGCTTGGCCGTGTGTGCGACTTGCTCCATTGAGCATAAGTAATGGTAAAGAAGTTGAAAACTGCTCTTCTCCGAGCAACTCTAGGGGCTTTGTAAGAAGAACAGGTCTCTACGGGTTGGACTCCTTTCAGCCAATGTATGATATACAGTACGTGGTTTAAAGTACTATGTTCACAAGTTCTCTTGTGTCTTCCTCTAGGATGGTTAGTAGTTAAATATTCATAAAGCAGCAGAAGTAATGAACAGAAGTATACTGTTTCTGAAATGATGAGTACCAGTCACCTTTGGTGCGTGTTGTCTCTGTCTCCCAGTGTTTATGCCATGAAATATTTGGGTTCACCTAGTGCAGAGAAGTCTTTTGATTGGCTAAGTCTGTCAAGCCAGTCACACTGTGATATTTTAGAGCCAGAAGGGATTTGAGTTGTAATCGAATCTGGCCATCTCTTTTGACAGGAAAGGAAACTGAGGCTCAGAATCACTAAGTGCCCTTTGTGAAAATTGCTGAGTAAGGACCAGTATTCTTTGTATTCACCTTTTCCTTTCCATACTGGGCTTCATGATGAGGCACAGAGAAACCCCACTTAGAGGATAGGCTGGTGCCTCATGTAATCATCTTATATCCCATGCCCTTAATTTCAATCTCATTATTCCTCTTCTTACACAAATTATTATGGCCACATGGTGATCACCCAAGTGCAAGAAAAATGGCATACAGAGAAGGCCCAGGAAACTGCAAGAATATTGACTTGAACTGGCCAATAATAATGCTTCCATTCCTGGGAATCTAGTCAGTCTTCTGGGACTAGAAGGTGGATGGGTCTGTCATGAATATTTGGTCCCAAAAGAGTTTACTTGTCTTGAACAGGGCTGGCCTATAACAGCCTTTCCAGTAGGCAGCCCCACATTTAGGGGTAGACTGTGTTCTAGAAGTTTACTTGGAGGTCACTGGTTTGTAATTGAGCAGTTTCCTAATCAAGTCAAAGTCAAGGGTCCTCTTGGAAGCCCCCTTTCTAGCAGGTTTCCTCCAAGTCTTCTCTGACTCTCCCCACCCCCTGGCAGTAGAATTTTCCTGAGAAATGTGTCCATAATTTCATCATATGATGAAAGTAAGACACTTAGTATTCTTTTCTTCTTGATAGACACCTTTTTAAACCCTAGGCTAGAAAAGAAGAAAAGCCATGACTCACAAGTAGTTACTTTTATATAAATGGCTGAAATTTTGATGATAATATCAAGTAAGAAAGACTTTAGTTTAATATTATAACACTTTAGGTTTAGGAGCAAAGTGAAGATGGTAGTGGCACTTGGGGTGTCTTCCGGGCCTGTTTCTGAAGAAGCTAACAGCAGTTGAAAGCTTCTCTCTCCGATCATACAGGATCAGAGGGCTTCCAAGAGGACCAGCTAATGGCTCTGCTCAGTGTTGCTCATGAGCTCTGCAGCCTGAGTGCCATAGCGGCTTGACTTCATGTGTTAGAAGTGGCTTCATTTTAAATATATTAAGACTATTTAAAATCGATACAGGGTAGTGAGGCCTGCTTCTGTTTGTTCCATTCCCTATATGCTAAGAAGGCATAGCCCTAATTCCGAATCTCTCTATACCTCTCAAAAATGAAGAATTCTTCTTTACTGAATATATAATTTATTTATGTTTATAACAGAAAATTAAATAAAGACCCACACATGAAAAACATTACAAGGCCTTATAATGTCATTTGCTGCTGTGAACCGCTTCCTATATGCTCTCTTCCTCTCCTTCTTTCTTCCTGTGTGTATATATATTTAAATATATATATATATACATTTTAGATAAACTTTTTGATTACTATTATTTCCATTTTAATCTTAAATCTTAATATATTTGAAACATTTTCCGTTATGCCACTAAATGCATTTTATAATAATTTTTAATGAAAACATCATATATGTGTGTATATATATATATATATATATATATATATATACACAGCTTTATAATTTATAATTCATTTAACCAGACCTACTATTGTTGCATATTAACATTCCATTCACATTTTCAACAATTTAACATGTAACATTGACTCTCCTCACATCAAGATGTTTATACAAATTCCCCTGTCATTTTGTTATGGTGAATTTCTAAAAGTAAAATTTCTGGGCTTATGGGGCTATTAATTTTATAAACATTTGATACATATTGCCTATTTGCCTTCTAGAAAAACTGTACCAACTTGTAACCTTG
This sequence comes from Fukomys damarensis, assembly GCF_012274545.1. NCBI lineage: Eukaryota > Metazoa > Chordata > Mammalia > Rodentia > Bathyergidae > Fukomys > Fukomys damarensis. The sequence continues at coordinate 17,165,102 of NW_022900947.1, read as the reverse complement.
CCGATAACATTTGACTCTAGATTTTGATTGAGGTGCTAAAAGCGAAGGTCTAGCACAGAAGTGGTCTTCTTTGTTAGGGATATTTCTTCAGAAATCCTGTGTCTGGATGAGTTAGAAAATACCAAGAAAGTTTACATGTTGCCATAAAATTTAGCCTAGACCTTAAACCTAATTACTTCCTAAAATGAGAATTTATTTATATTTCAGGAATATATATTTTATATATTTCCTATATTTTAGGAATATATATTTTAGTTTGCTAGAGTAAATCACTAAAAGAAAAAAATCTATAACAGAAACAAAAGCAAAATGCTCAAAACTGTTTCCAAGGATCTGTCTGGTGTTATAAAAAGAAGAAACCAAAACACAACAACAACAACAAAGTCTTCATCATCCATTCTTCCATTTTGAGACTATGAGAAAAATACATCTTTCCTCTCCTAAAATCAAGTAAAATTAAGCTAATTAGGACCCAAGCTCCAAAAATAAGTGGCAGGGGAACAATTTGACTAATAATTTTCTTTTCAATTTAATAATTTGTGTACCCTAGTTTTCTCCAGAACTTGCTAACTACAGCTAATTGGGTAAAATATCTTATTAAATAAAATGTTTTTTGAGGTGCACAAACACTTTTTAAAATAATTACATTTCTAAATAATTACAAGTTTAACAAAATGTGATACGGCTTATTTTCAGTTCTGGTTTAAAAAAATGGTAAATAACCCGATTGAACATTTCTTGTCTAAATAATCAATAATTACATTATAGGGGAATTAACCTGAAATAATTAAAGTAAATGAAAATATCTGTAGATTCACAGTACAGGGGAGTTAAACATCTGACAAAATCAGATTTTAATCATTTTTTATTATCTCTTATCTGTGCTTCTAATAAATACGCTTCATGCTTTGTGTTTAGATTAGTCCTACTGACTACAACTTAGATAAATTTTCACTTTGTTGTGTGTTAAAAATGCCAAAAACACATTCTGAGGTCTAGGTTAAAATAGAATCTGACCAAGTCCCATGGGGCTGGCGTGCAGAAGATTTTATTGGCAATGGGTATTGTGTTGCTGAGGTTGTCTATCATGTATTGTTTATTAAAAAAAAAAAAGAAAAAATATAAATGTCCTTTAAAGACATTGAATGTCCACTAACTTTCCTTGACTTGTTTCCCCAAAGGTTCTTTGTTCACATTGCCATTACCTTGGCAGTTTGTGTAAAATAAGATTTAATTTGAGAGTATTTATAGAATAGAGGTCTTTGTTAAACTTTACTCTGCTCCTCACTCTTGTGCCCTGCACAGTCTCAGCTCTCAAGCCAGAGACCCAGTGCATGTGCTCAGAGCTGATGCAAAGTGTCAGGATAAGTGTTCCCCTCTGGGAATTAAAAGCAAGCAATTGAACTCCTGTGAGCAGTGGTTAAGTTTAAAAATATTAGCAATTCTGGACAAGACCCTTTCCTTTCCCGGAAGAATACTTCAGGCAGGCAGCATTCCCAGGAACACTGGTTTCCAGTTATATAGAAACGTTGTGGGATACAAAGTTGCCTCAGGAGTCTTTGCTGTGCTTTTGATTTGTGGATGATTATTATGTATGGAATTTTAGTTCTTCCTAGAAGGGCTTTCAGGGCTCTGCCTGGTATTTCAAGCTGCTGTTCAAACCCTTAGCTTATTTTTCTCAATTGGAAAATGGGTACACATATTTTCTTTGTTGGGAAGTTTTGAGGACCACATTGATTGTAGTGTTGATCCTAATGGCTGACCCATGAAAGCTTGGCTGTATATGTTTTCCTTTCTACTTTTCTTCCCTGAAAATCTTAGTCTTACATGTATTCTTTTGTAATTTATTGTAGGAAGCATGTAAGACTAAGTCAACAAAGATATTTATACTAGTAGTCTACTGAAATTCTGCCTGTACTCAATTACATAGAATATTGACATAAAAGCAGTTGTTTTTGCTAATTGCCTATGGTATTTGAGTTTGAGCGTTTGAATTTGATTGCAGTTATTTTAGAAATGGGCAGTTGTCTGAAATATAGTGTCTGGATGTCTATATTTTGGTGTAGGAATGGGGAAAGAAACCTGAATGTTAGACACTTTATCAAATACATTTTTTAGAGCATTGATCTATTCTCTGGAATTATTAAACCAAATCCACCTCCCCTTTCTTGTTATCTACTCAGGATAGATTCCCCCTTGGACAACATTAACAGAACTCCTGAAGAGGGGGATTCTGTGAGGGTGGAATCTAGAAGACATTATGGGCACTGGAGAGGTGTTAATAAATACCTCTCCCTATTGTTGAGAGAAAATGAGGTGTATTTGTGTGTGAAATGCAATGGTTGGTGAACCGGCCTTGTACCTAACTGGGGTGTGTTTTAAAGTGTAGAAGAGGAGTTAGGGTATCAATTAAAATATTACTTTTTCAGAGCAAGTTCTTCTCCTTTTTGTTTTTAAGAGCTGTCATACCCTAAATTGCAAGCTCCCTGTGTCCTTGTCATATACCTGCGTGGCAGTCTTTGCCATGCATTGCTGTGCACACAGTAAGGCTTTAATAGATCTTGTTGATTAAAACAAAGATTTTGGAAGCAGAGTTGCAGAAGGGGTGAAAGGAAGGCTGTGAAGAGGGAGGAAGAGAAGCAGTCAAGGAAGAGAGAAAATTAAATATAGAAACTGCCCAGGGAGCCAGAAAACACCAAGGTTGGCGAGCAACTACAATTTAAATTCTCCTGAGGATAGGGAAATAAAAAACTGGACAGGAGAGAATTTTTAATCTGAAGAGTTAATTAACCAACCTAGAAGATCTCCAAAATTTCCCTCTCATTAGAATTATAATTTTGAGACTTTAAATCGTGGAAGGCACTCTAATTTGTTCCATAACTGTTTAATTTTTAATTTGATTGATAGTGGAGATTTAAGAGGGGTAAATGCAACATGCTGTAGTTTCTAAGTTCTTGAAATATTTTTACTCCTAAACAGCCTTGCCGTAATGTGAAGGGATAAAAAAGCGGCATATAGGAGATGATCTCTGGCTTCAGTGGATAGGCTGATTTTATTATGTTTTAAAAGTTGAATCAGGTGGCAAAAGTGAACAAGAAAACCCCAACACCACCAAGTAATCAGGCTAGAATATCACAAACAGTAATCCACTACGGCCCAGTATGAATAATGACTCCAAAGGGTAATGGTTGCCTACTGCGGGATGAAGGCAAACAAAAGTATCTGTGGCAATCACAATGCAAGGATCACTTAATAACAATTAATAAGCATGGATTCTTCTCAGTCAAGTGACAGTTGACTGTGTTGGAGGTAGAGCCTATGACCTTTGTCCTGAATTCTTATAATTTACTGAAGTTTTACATTAAGTCAGAATGTAACTGGGAAGAAAATCAGTGTTTCTTGGAGGGGAGTGCAGAGTAAGACCACTAATTGCATGTATGAAAGCATTTTCCTGTTCGTTTTTGATTTATAAAATTAAAACTACAGTAATTTTCTGCTAACCGAAAGAGGGAAAATGTACCAGTGAAATGCATTCAGCTAACTTAAAATGTCAAAGCTGTTGGCCATCTTTTTGTGCCTGGTAATGACAAGCTGTCAATTTCACTGCATTATTCAGAAATTTACTAGCAACTTGTTGCAGATATCAGAGTAGACAAATCTTTTATGATAAATATGCTCTGAAGGAAAAAGCAGTCTAGTGGGTTTGTTTTGTATTTCTTTCTTTCAGTTTACTATTTAAAACAACTTACAATTTAAGATGGCCACTTTTTTCTTAATAAGAAGATGGTTAAGAACATATTAAATTAACCTCAGTAAAATAGGAAACTAATAGTGTTTTATGAATTATTTTTAGATACCTAGGGAATTTTTTTCAGACACAGTAACGTGGAGTAAAAGAATTGAGCTGATCTTTCATGAAAAAAATGTTTATTCACAAATATATAGACATATGTACATCTCAGTGGAACTGGGAAGGGTTAAGTCTGTGCACTGTAGTATTACGGGAAGTGTTTTTCTGCTGTATCTAGTGCCTCGAGTTTGTTATGTATTCAATATGTAGTGTCATCATAAAACATTTGCACCTGCGTTAGCCCTCATTGTCTCCAGGTACAAGCTGAAAAATAAGAAAAAGCCAAACTGGAGAAATGAATATTTCTACTAATAGTATGTCGGTATTTTTCCTTCACTCCGTGGACATCCTTGATTTCAGACGCACACTGGACAACCCAGGGCACTAGGGTTGGGATCCAATGTTTATTCAAAAAACCACCCTAAGGCAGTTAGGGGGAGAAAGCCACATGTGTGGAAAAAGGCAGCTAAGAACCTAAGCTGTTGTAGGGATGGCAGCAGTGACTGCGTTTACTGATGTTTGTTTTCTAGGAGCCTCTGATAGAAATGGAAATAATTTGAAGGGTCCTGAAAGGATGAGGTTTGGTGGCTTGCTGTCGTTGTATGAGCACAGCCAATTGCAGTAACATTTCTGAAGCTGGTAGTCCCTACTGCCACGGGACTGCCAGTTTCTGCTGGAGGAGTTTGTTTATACCTTAACAAATCCGGGCTACTTTGTTGATTAAACAAGCAAAAAAAAAAAAAAAAAAATAAAAAAAAAAAAAAAAAAAAAGCCTCATTTGCTGCTTTCCAGCACTCCCCCCAATTAGAAACTATCTCATCATGTGGTAAGCTCTTGCCTTAGTCCCAAACTGAGCCAGGGTCCACTTGCAGATTTCCCAGTCAGTCCTTAGGGAAAACACGTTTTCGCTAAGAGTCTGGTTACTCTGTCATGAAATAGGGAGCTTTGCCACTTGCTTGTTTTGGAAGAAAAATAAATTAAAAAAAGATTGCAGGGGATTTTGGTTATTATATGGCCAGGGCTCCATTTAGAGTCTGTGGCATTCAGAGCTGGCTTTAATCACAGCATGATACTTGAAGGCTCCAAAAAAGTCCAAGTGTTTCCTTTCTTTCTTCTTTCTTTCCTTTTTTTTTTTTTTTTTTTTTTTGGCGTTACTTCACTGAGGCAGAGGGCTGCCTCTGAGTGACGTCACGAGTTTGAGCAGCAAGCTGCACCGGAGAGGGGAGGCTGGGTGAGTGACGGCCCAGCCTACTTTTTAATAGCTTTGTCATGTGACTGGGGACTGTAGTAAGACAGGTGCCTTTAGTTCACTCTCAGTAAGCTGGTTGCCTGCATGAGTGTGCGCTCTGTGTCACTGTGGATTGGAGTTGAAAAAGCTTGACTGGCGTCATTCAAGAGCTGGATGGCGTGGGACATGTGCAGCCAGGACTCTGTATGGAGTGAGATCGAGGTGAGCTGGGGCTGGGTTCGGCACTGCAGCCAGGACCGGAGCTTCCCTCAGATGCAATCATTCCTGGGAGTGGGGGATGGGCGAGCACAGGAGGCAGGAAAGTAGCCGGGCAGGAGCTGTGGGAAGGGGATCTCAATCTTATCTTAACTCCCTAAGTTTGCTATTTTAAGGTGGCCCTGGGATGCCTTGAGCAAATCAAAGCGTAGCTGCTGTCATCAGTATCTGTTGCAGTTAGAAACTCTTTCCATGTGCCTTTGGCTCTGTTTCTACTCATATGCAATATTTATGCTGTAAAATATTGATATGAATCAGAAGCTGAAGTCTTTCCAGGGGTGTTTAGTGGCCTGGTTGGAAAAATGCCATTTCTAATTATAAGACAATGAAGTCAAAAATATTAAAACGGATGTGTTCAAATATAGTCCGTTTTTAGTCTAGTTGGGATTCCCCCGTCCCCCTGTTTATCCGAGAATTTACAAAATCCTAAATAATCCTACTGGGCTATTTTAGATTGCTTTTCTCACAGAACACAAAACAAAGATGCTGCTTTCTTTAAAACTCTCGTATGTACGTGGTTGAAAGATTTGCCCAGTGAATCAGGAAAAAATTAAATAAATAAATAAATAAATAGACTTCTAGTGCAAGGTTTCTGTGTGCAGTTGGTGTCAGGGAAGCCAATGGTTAAATCTCCCTGTACCACGGAGAGCTGCCTGAAGCCGGAGAGAGAATAGAGTTTAGGCAGGACTGTGTGTGGAGCTGCTCGCTGCTTGTGTAAAAATAGACGGCAATACATCAATTCCACAGTCTCTGCTGGCTACAATTCATACAGAAGGGGGAAAAAAAAATACGTAAGCGGTTTCCTGGTAATCTCTGGAGTCTCTCCGGGGAAGAGAGGACCTGGGCGTGTTTGCATTCAGCACAATGGAATGTGCTCAGAAAGTTTGGGCAACTTGGGAAACAAGCGAAACTTTCTGTGGACCTTGCTGAGATGGAGCCGAATTGGACTGCACGGAGGATCCGAGCTGCTAACAATGAATCTGGCGAAGGACTTCGAGTGTTTCCTCCGGGTAGCTGGGGGCACGTAGGGTAAGGGGGAGGATCCTGGGCCACACGTGATTTGATTAAATAAGATGTCCATGCGGTGCAGCGATACACATCTAAAGTGAAAATAATTTGGCCCAGGCCGTCTGCGAACGCATTTTTCTTATCTAGCCAGGCATGCCCTGGATTCTTAACTCTTTGCTGTGTTGGCAAATGTTGGCTCCGTTTGCCATCTCTTGCCTTAGCAGATGGTATTTTCGGGTTGCAATTGTCCTTATCTTGTGCTATCTTGGTAAGGAGGACTAAGTATGGATAATTCATATGTCCTGCAGCTATTAAGCTCCAGGGTTCTGAGTGACTTCAAAGTCCTGATTGTTTGAGGAGCTGGAGTGTCCTGTGGGTGGTTGCCTGTCTGGCACCGTGGGTCTCAGCTGCTGTACTTTCATTTTTCCATCATGTGTAATTCCCGATGCTGTTAGTTGATTGAGGATCCAGATCCTATGGAAATCAGGAAGATTTACTTTAATCATCAGAATCACCACAGTTGTGTTCAAATAAGTATCAGAAGCATTTTGAACAGTGGCCTTTTAAATTTCTCTTCTTGATGAGGAGAGGTCTTGGGCTCATTGTCCAGCCGAGGATTGACTGAGGTCAGCTGGGACTGGCCAGTCGCTGCTTCACTGTGAGCAGCCAGCTGCCAGCCGCCGTGCCTTCGTGGCTGCAGCTCGGGGAATCACCTCCGCCAGACTGAAATATTATGAGCAGCAGGTAGCGTAGGCAGCTTTCATTTTTTGAATCATTAATGTTTGCTGTCATCCTAAAACGTATTATGCCCTTTTGCACATAATGACAGGACAGCACACTGGTTAATAAAGGCCTCTATCACTGGAGCTTCTGAGAACCCCCGGTGTTTCACAGTGTAATGAAAGTGATGTACAATAAGGTTACTAAGATTGATAGAGACAATTCACATGACATGCAGTCCACAGAGACTGCCATCCTTACTGCCCCTCTTTCTGTTCCCTTCCCTCTGCCTCCATTAATTTTTTTAAGAAGTTTGAGATTCTTTTTTTTATTAATGTAATTAATATGGCCGAGTCCACTCTTTTTTCCTCTCTTTAAAATTTACCATCAATGGCACCAAAACCTCCAAAAGGTTAATGGAGAATTATACTTAATTATAATGATTCATTATCATCAGTGCAGTTAAGCTAATTTATTGTCTGCTCCTTAACTAAGAGAAAAGTCTGTTGGGGTGAAATAACGTACAATAATTAGCCTTTTGTGTTCAGTGTCTGCTTTATCCTCTTAAATCTTATTTATGAATTTAAGGCTACAGTTGTGGAAGTACTGTCATAGTTGCCAAGAGGCAGTAGAATGTGTCCCTGTAATTGCAATAAAACAAACCTGTTACAGATGTATAGGGAAAATGTGAATATCAGCCTGTCAGATGAGGACAGTTACAGGGCTCGGACTGTGAAGTCTGGCATTGTCCACAGGCCAAGTATAAATTGATAACAGGAACACTTACTACTACTAATGTGTTTTAGATGAGCAGAAAAATGCCACATTCAGGAGCACGGATTTTATTAGCGTGTTGACACGGGAAAGAGTACAGACACTTTTTTGAACCATAACATAAAAGCAAAAGTTAGAGACAGAGACAGAGAGAAACAGGGGTACATGTAGGACAATAAAAATACAACAAATTGATCTGGTTTTTAAAATGTTTTTCAAAAGTTGCTTACAAGTACCTATTTTCAGAAGCTGAAAAGGTTTTGCACAGGTCATGCCTGCAGGGGGCAGTTAAAGAGACGTTGTCTTCCCAACCTCCCTGTCATTCAGTGTGACACGTTGGGTTTCTAGACCGTGGTCCCTGTGCATTGCAAAGCACATAAGCCCGAAGTAGACAGCCTCTGTTTTCTAGCTTGGCTTTGTTTTTCATGCTGTTTTCTTTTTGTTTATGCTTTTTAAAAAGGACTGCCCCTCCTCCCGCAGCCCTGTCAGTGAACTTCCAGTGTTCTTTTGAATGGTTGATAAAGTTATTTCCTTGTCTCTGAATTGATTGTGTTGGATAAAAGTTGATACTACATGTGATGCTTGGGGAGCAAGAGGTGTGGGTGAGAATGGAACCCATGACACCCATAACACACCTTGAACATTGTACCAGGACAAGAGCTACTCTTCAGCCAAGCCTCCACTTAGAAACCTGGTGAAGTATACAGATCTGTAACTTGGAGCTGACTCAGATAATGAAAAGAAAAGCCTAACAAAATAATCAGAATGGAGTTACAATAAAGAAGACAGTACTTGCTCTGCATTGCCTTGTGTCTACTCCCATGGAATCTTTCGGGCCAGGTGGTCTCAGGAAAGAACTGCAGCGACCTGCAGGTTCCCCCCGTCTCCTCTCACCGACTGCTGATTCCATTACCCAGTACCTACTTCTCAGCATGTGGCTTATGATCACACTGCAGCATATGACCTGTGTAATGTAGCCTGCCAGGGATGACAGGGGTGCTGGAGAAGAAAATCTGCATAAAACTTATTTTATTAAAGATCTAAATGTCAAGGAAGCTCTCCAGCTTTCTGCCCAACAGCTGCCTAGATATGAATAGTGTCTCTCCTGACCTAAGAAAGGAGAGGCATGAGGGTCCCATGGCTGGGCATGAGACCCTTGATTTAAATAGCGTGGCTTGCAGGTAGATGCAATTCTTATGTCTCTGACACCATCAGATGCCTGCAATGGGAGTTTCTGCAAGGGTCCTTATAGGATGCAGACTGGAACCAACAGCTAGACCACCAGTTCAAGTTTCGGAGACCACCTCATTAATAAGGGGGTCCACTGTACTAGAGGGCAATAGGGGTGGGATATTTAAAAGAACATGTGCTTCATGTCAGATGAACTGCTCACACCAAAGGATATTTTAAATCTTTCATTATTACTGAAATCATTTTGTCACTCTAAACAAAATCAGCAATTCTGAATTCAGTTGAAGTATTATTTAAATGTAATTGTGTGTGCTGTTGCAGTTTCTCCTTTCCAGGTTCCAAGTGACCCTGACCACACACACACACACACACACACACACACACACACAAAAAAAAAAACTTGCAAGTTACTCATAGTGACTAAAAATTCCACATAGAAAAAATAAGCATTCTTTTTCTCCTCTCGAGGTATTTGCTTTTGACCTGTTTAGGATACAGTCCAGAAACTCATAAAAAGTCAAGTGAGAATAAATAATTTAAATAATTCAAGAGAACCATGCATGAATCAAAGGATTTGCATCATTAGTTGCTAAATGAATTATATGGATTATAATGCTTAAAAGGAGTATAAATGGGGAGAGTTGCCTAGTGCAGTTATTGCATTTATTTTTCATTCAGCACTTGTTTATTGAGTGCCTATGGTGTGTGGTGCCATTCCCAAGGCAAAATAAAGCTCTGGCCCTTCTCTCAAAGGTATTATTATGTGCGAAGGATGGAGTTAAATTTTGTGAATAGGTAAACATAAGATGATCTGAAGCTTGCAAAGTACTACCTGTTCAAGAGGCACGAACAAATCCTGTTGATTTCTAACTGGGAGAATCAGAGAAGGCTTCCCAAAGTGTGGGATTTACTACAGGTTAGGCCATAGAACTGCAGATGGAATAAAGCAGTCAAAGTATCCTTTGGGAACCAAGTGAGAAAATAATTTAGGGTGTTTTCCCCAGTGATTAAAGTCCCATAGGACAGCATTGGTGGTATTGCTGAATTAACCAAGCTTAATTCCTATCACATGCTATTGCAGTTTAATAAATTCCTGCAGTTAATAAAAGCCTTTCTCTCCTTTTCTGCCTCCTGCAGTGTGCTGCTCTGGTTGGTGAAGACCAGCCTCTTTGCCCAGATCTTCCTGAACTTGATCTTTCTGAACTAGATGTGAACGACTTGGATACAGACAGCTTTCTGGGTGGACTCAAGTGGTGCAGTGACCAATCTGAAATAATATCCAACCAGTACAACAATGAGCCTTCAAACATATTTGAGGTAAGGACTTCCTTTGGAAAAAATTAATTTCTCAATGCCCTTCGCTTGGGCCAGCTAACGTGGTAATAGACCTGAAAACATAATGGGTTCTTTCTGCTGTCATTGAAAGATTTTTCATCACATAGACGTTCTGTTTTATGGAAAAAAAATATTTAGAAAACAAATTTTTTTTTTTTTGAGAATTAAGGGGCTAAGAGCTGGCAACAGAGTGCATTAAGTTGTGTTGAAATACAACAGGTTGTGGAAGAGTGACGGAGAAGAAAAATGCCTCAACCTTTTTATTCCTATTTCCCACAAAAAGAGACTTAGCAGTAAACACTTCCTAATATAAATTAATATTAAAATAAGGTATTGCTTTTTAACCAAGGGGTTAGATGTCTATCTTTATCTCTTTTACCAAGTAAGTGAGCAGTTTTGATTACTGCGATCATATTTTTGGTTCCTTCTCCTAATTTCTTTGTATGGTGGAAAAGTCTAAACTTGACAAATGTAATATATACTTATAAATTAGTCAAAATTCATTTACCTTTCAGTAGTGAAAATTACCTCCGAGACTCCAGACTCTTAGTATAAGCCTACCCTATAATAAAGAATGCTAATCTGCACCTATTAAAGTGTTACTTAGAGAAAAATAGGCTTTTTCTTACAAGATCAGTATTCATTTACTTGGAAATAAATTGTTCCATATAGTGACAAACATGTACTCCAACAAGTGATTTGAATAAAGATTGCCAAATCAAGTAGCTTTCAAAATCACAGCCATCAGCACCCCTGTTGTTGTCTTACATTTCCTAAGCACTTACTGTGTGCCAGCCCCTATTAAACTGTTACTCATCAGTGAAAGCGTTTATTGGTTGTTGTCAGCATTAGTTTTTCTAAATCTTGACTCTTAAGAAACCAATATTATAATAATAATTGAGTTTCCCCACCACTTAGTACACAGAAGGCACCAACTCAATGTTGAATAGTAAATGAAAGATATCTGTGGTCATATTGATAACAATAATAATAATAACAATAACGACCAACATTTGGGGGGACTTTTGCTTTCTGTATGTCATCACAAGCATTTCAGAAAACAATTGATTGTATAGATACTGTTATTATCATCATCTCAACTTTACAAAAGCAGATGACATTAAATCTCAGACAGAGTGATTTCCCCCATATCACACAGTTGACAAAAACCTGCGTTTTAATGCTAAATTTATCTGACGCCGAAGTCTATATCATTGATAAAATAGGGAAACAGTGAATTTAGGTGAGAGCCACCCCTTTCAAAGATGTATTGGTCTGCTTCTCTGTTCTTTAGACATATTTTAAAATAGCACAGAATCTTTCCTTTCACTGTTGGTTGACGTGGAGTCATGCATAGCTGGTGAACCACAGGGAGCTGTAGGTTCTTCTCATGGCTGAGGTTTTAAAATACTTCTGGGGCATTAAGTGGGTATCAAAAGAATGTTTAAAGCAGAGGAGTTGGGCTGGGGCTCTAGAAGAAGGTGAAGGAAACACCAAAGGCTTGTGATTAGTTCAACTTTCCCAGGCTTTTCAGCCGGGTCTTAGAAAGTTCATGTAAGGACTTGGCTGGTTAGAACTGGTAAATTGAACATTCCTCATTCAGTACACTTGTCAGCTTACAGGCCCATTCGAAGTCATGCGGCATTAAATAAACAGAACTTTACAAAATGTCCATCTCTGTAGACGTCTTATCTAATCACCTGCTTTTCCACATCATGTGAATACCATGCGTTTTGTAGATGATGGTTTCAGAATAAAAGGTGCAGGAGGTAACAAGGTAGCTAATGCTTCCTTGGTGGGCTGGCTTCAAAAAGGATGAGTTTCTCCATGACCTTGTGTCCCCATATCTTGCACTGTGCCCTCTGATTCTCATTTACATCACCAGGAGACTTGGCTTGGCCCTAGTCAGTTATCTATATATAGATGCTTAATCTATGCAATGACACTTGTTTTGTTTCCCTATATAACTTTCAACCACTTACAGAATTGTTTTTCATTGTTTTAAAATTCAAGGTTCATTTAATTTAATCTCTCATTAGGTCATTTTAAAACAATGATTCTCAACTAAAGGTAATTTGCCCCTCAGGGCACATGAGGGTGTCTGGAGCTATGTTTGCTTGTTATGCCTGGAGGCAAGACAATGCTATTGGCATTTTGTAGAGCTAGGAACTGTGGTGATATCCTGCCATGCACAGGGCAGCTCACCATCACAAAGAACTATCTGGTTTCAAGTGTTGGTGCTGAGTTTGAGAGTTTGAGACACTGATGTCCTTTTGGGCTTTCTAAAAGCCACTAAAATTCCCCTTTATGAAGTTCAAAAGATGAATTGGTCAGGTTGCTGAAACAAAATATAGTGAGAGTCTGAATATAAAGACTGAGAGGCCTTATAGAATTATTGAGATGCCAGGGGCCTCAGGACTTATACATTAGGTATTCTCTTAGTCACAGAGAGCAAGAGTAACTGTTTAGATAAGGTCTCCAAACCAGCTTTCTCTGATGTCACAGGACTCATTCTTCCCTGTCTAGGCAAAGGGTAAGGTCGTATGTGGCAATGCTGTTCTGAACATCAGCAGTGTCCTGAGCATTTGCATAGTATGATGACACCTCTACTCTTTGCCCTCTAGTGTTTAACTCAGACATCTCTTCTATAATGGGAAAGGAAAGTGTGTTTTGAGCACAAATGAAATTCTAAAATTGGGTCTTCCCTGGCAAAGAAAGTCTATATGCATTGAAATAACCTTTGAATGGCCACAGCTTTGTGTCATCTCTATCAAAGCAACATTTCCCAGGAGTCATTTCCCAGGGCCAACGCGTCACATGGACTTTTCACCTGTGCTCACCTTCTCCTGATTCTCAAAGCCCTGTCTCATCACATTTGAGAAGGCCTTGCACTTGAGCAAGCTAAACAGTCACGGCTCTGCCTTCGCTGACCTCCCCGTAATAAGCATTTTCTACCTCTGGTTGCTCTGAGTGAAATAAGGCACCGGGCAGTTAAACACTTTTTCTTGACTCAAGTAGCACCTTGAGGACACTGCTGGAAGCTGGCCATGGGATTTCTGAACTCTAATCTAAGCAGAGAGTGAGATTTATGGAGACATAGTGATATAGAAGAATATAAGAGCACTGGAAGTACTATAGAGAAATCTCTACCTTTTTCTTCTTACATACGTTTGAATCTAAGTCTAATTTGTATTTGATGCCAAAATGTAAAATAAATAATAATAATAATAACAAAAAGAATGAAGTCAAATGTCACAATTTGGGAAAGTGTGAATTTTGAGTAGGGTGAAGCCGTGCTCACATGCAATTGTACACGCTGGTTGAGTAGGCACACAAACAACCTCTGCTTGCACAATCTGTGTTTGGATGTGTGAATGCAAGTGACCACATATAATTCAGAAGCCACTTTTGAAAACAGAGCACAAGATCTATAGGTGCAGCCTCTAGTGAATCTGATCCATGTGTAAGGAAAACAGGATATTGTCACTGGACTGGCCAGTGGCAAGATTTATTTTTCAGAATATTGCAGCGTAACTTCCTTCCCCTGTTTCCTTTGTGCATTGTGTGAAGAAGGAGAATAAAGAACTGCTTTTACAACATGGCCAGGTAAAGATGGGTGGCATGGGGTTCCTTTAAATAGGCCTTTCTGGGTCACTGCAGGCCACCTTGTCCCTGCTTTATTTAACACCTGTTTTAATGCTTCCATAATACAATGGAGCAGGCATCTTTCACTCATTCACCTGGTACTTCTGAATGTAGTTGCTTGGGGCAGTCACAGGTGAGAAAATACCTGTGTCATTACTAACAACATGCTCTGAGACTCATCTTTGCTAATGGGGAAAGGACTCACAGCTATCGCTGGCACTCATATTTGGTAATTGCTCTGGGAACTTCTGCAGGAGGAGGAGGAGGAGCAGTGGCTCCATGTTACCTGTATATATGGCACCTGCTACATGCCAAGCAGGAAATGAATGGCAGAAGTTTTCAAGAGCACTTGATCACTATTGGGAATACAGATGATTGCACATCTCTTCTCTTGGCTCTCAGTTAAGTTCTAAATATTTAAAGAATGAGCACACATTATATATCTGTCAAATTAACTGAATGTAACCAAACTGAATTGGAACCAGTTCAACAGACCATGAATATTTTGAAAGTAGGGAGTTTGTCTGTCTTAGTCATTGGAGTTTTTCTAGGCATTAGCTTAGAAAATAGTAGATAGTACCTACAAGCACAAAATAGGTCTGTTTTCTAAAATAATTTAGATCTAGTTTGAGAGGTATAGGGAAGAAATATCAAATAAGTAGCAAAAAATGCAAGACTGTGTGTATAAGCAAGTGTATATATGTATTTATATTAGTAATTGAAAAGTAGTGTATTCATATATGTGTATACATGTGTGTGTACACACATAGGGTTATGCATATCATATATACTAGCAATTAACGAATACTGCAAGAGGCTGTTTCCATTTATACACATGTATGTATGTGAATTCCTAGATAAGAGGGGGAAGAGCAAGAATAAATTCACCCATGCTGGTAGCGAATAGCATTGAGAGTTTCATAGTGCATAGAGGCCAGAGCTTGATTTATTCAAAACCAAATACAAATGCATGAAAACACAAGCATAAGAGAGGTACATTTGGTTTGGTTCTATGGTAGGTGTGAAGTTATGTTTGGCCAGGAGACTCCAGTTGGGAATATTTAGAGTTTCCATGGCAGATATGAGTGCATCTTTGAAGATGTTTAGCAGGGGAGAAATTCAGTGGAGGCAGTGTTTAGGAGTGAGGATACTGACAAATTTAAGGGGTACATGTCCAGATATAGTAGGAAAAGCCAAAGAATAGGTCTGGTTGTATTCCAAACCTGGTGTGGTGCAGAAGCAAGGAGGGAGGAGGAGGTAGCAGAGGGGATGACCTCCAGGGAGAAGACTCCAAACACCCTAGAGGAAAATTCCATCTGCCGTGATAAGTGTGAGCTAGTATCCAGGTACAAGGCATGGAATGCTAATTCCAGCATGTCCCAAAGAGGCTCGGAACTTCATGAATACCATTCCTGGTGACATGTTTGCTCACTTTTAGGAGCTGAAGTATTTCCTTAGACTTGTGAGTCACTTTACACAGGGGCTCTCTATCTCCCTGCTGCCTCAGGGCCAGCACATATTTAACCCAGTCCACAAATTAGGTGCCTGCTTTTCCTCACTTGTCTCCTTGGAGGAAATTCTGCAGCCTTCCGTGGTAATGAGTTCCCCCTTCTAACTGGCCCCATGGTCTGACAGAGTTTTCTATGAATGGCAAACCTCTTGGAATTTACAAAACAAACAGAAAACAAAATATATAGAAAAAAACCTCACCTTAATCATCCAGAGAATAAATTCTCCTTTGTTATGTGAAAAGACTGAATTAATTTACAATAATCACTTTTTAAAGATTTCTGGGATTTCCAATTTGCAATCAATAAATGTTTGTCATTTAAATTAAATTTACAGAATTTACAGCTTGCAACCAGATTTTTGCCACACTTGGTAATGGCACTTATGGAGAACATAGACTTCAAGTAAGAAAATAATAGCCATTTAAGTGGGGAGATAATTGGCTGTAACATAAGTACAATGAAGGATGTTGAAGCTCATGGAGACTTATGGAGTATTTTAAAAATTTATGTTGTACTTATCTTTGCATTTGTAGTCTACCACAAAATTTCAAATTCTGGGTATAAATCAGTTAGATGTTCATGTTGGAGACTCACAAATCAGAAAGCAACAATCTGATCCAGTCTGGGTGCTGTTTTATTTTCCACTTCTACTGTCGGCTTATCTTGCAGAGAAACTAGCATTGTTTGTGGTGTGTGTGTGTGTGTGTGTGTGTGTGTGTTCCTCTACATACCTCAGGTAAGCACTGCTTTAGATTTCTTGACTTGATAACATCTGGCTTATCTTGGGAACATCTGGTTTATCACCCTGTTTCCTCACTGCCATTCTGCTGACCACTGGAAAAATATGCCTCAGGAGTTCTGACCCACAGGGCTGCATCTATTGGCACCAGCCCCTTCTAATAAATAGCAAGTCACAGGATGCAGGTTACATGGCCATGGTTCACCAGCACTGACTTTCCTACCGGTAACTTTTGTTGATGGGTTATATTACAACAGATGTGGTTGGCTGCTGTTTTTCATGGGAGTTCATTCAGATCTCATCTTCTACAATCTGGAAAAATGATAGTCTATATTTTCATCAGTTAAAGGTACTTTTAAAAGTAGTGTTTTGTGGGAGTGTTTTTGAGGAGGAGGGGATAGAGACCAAGAATTTCCTGTCAAATGCTTTGTGCACTCCAAGAAGTGGGTAAGCCACTTTGTGGGCTTTTCCAACCTCCGAGGCTCTCGAGGAGGTCATTCAAATGAGTACAAATTCCTCTCCCTGGAGATTCTGGAGGTCAAGAAAGTGGAGACCCAAACTCACAAGAAGGAAATCTTGGAGCAGAATCAGGAAGGAAATGGCTCATTGCCTCCTAAGTTTACTGAAAAGAGATTATTTTAGGTTATAGCAATCAAGGTTCATTCAGGATGCTGCAGTGGGCGTGGTCTATTTGCACAGCAGTGATGTCTGCCCTGCAGTCACCATATATGATATATATATGTCATGGAAACAGGGCCCAGGAGTTGACTGATTTCAGAATGAACACACAAAGCGGATAAAAAGATGAACATTAAAGACCACGTTGTTAAACTGAGAGCCAGATTGTTCCTCCTCCACTCTCTGTCTCAGACTTCACATTTTTAACAAGGTTAATTTGTCCCTATAATTATGTGCCTATTCTCTCAGCAATGAAAACTTTTATTGTGAGTTTTATAAAATGAATTGCCCATGATGTGAAACAATTTTGTAAGGACCATTTTTATCTTCTTCCTTAACCTCTCAGGTTACTTTAAAGATGGTGAGCTCCAAGGTACAGTTTGAAAGCAAAGCAGGATATGGTGTTTTCCTGGAGGCTGCCAAAGATGCTGACTTTATAAGTAGCTAGGATGAGAGCAAAGGAAAAATAGAGAGATATCCATACTGAAAAACACATGCTTACTCTCAGCAAGGGCAAAAGTTTTCAAAGACAAGTGGCTTCTTATCTCTTGAGCCATTTATCCTGAAATGATGACAGGAGATACTTTTATGCCTTTTCCTTTCTAAAATGGTAGAAGAGTTTGCGCAGCTCTAAACACTGATCTTTTTGTGGACCTGCCCATCACCATTAGTACTGCAAGTTATTCATTCAAGGTTTGCAGCCAAATGGATTAATGAATTACCAGGTCTTGGGGAAAGTGACTCGGCCTGACTTTTATACAACTATCTAACTACCTTATTACCCTCTTGCTTACCCCGCCCCAGTCTTGTGATTGGTGTTAATAGGTTCTAGAAATGAGTCCCCTATGGAGTTTCTCCCCAGAAGCAGCTTCTTTGCAAATCTTCCTACTTTTCATTATCTCACAAACTTCTACTCAGAGACAGAGGGTTAAGCAGGCAGCATCCGGCTAGTAGGACAGGAATGAGAAGAGGAGGAGACTCAGGAATCCCAGTGGCCAATCCCCTTCCCTGTGCCAAATCAGTGTGACTTACCCAAGCCCCTTTCAATCAGCCAAGCCCGGGAGCAAGTTCCCCTGTGTTCCTCACACAAGGTGCATAACCAGAGCTCTGAACTTGGAAGGAAAGCTTCAGAGCTATTTGCAAAGTGCTAGTGCTTAGTGAATACTAAATTACATTTAGGAAACAGTCTATGGCTACCAGTTATACTTCATTTTTATTCTTGACACAGACACCTAAATCAGAGAACGGTAACATCTCAGAGATTATGGAAGCAGTTTGGGTATGTTCCAACACCATAATAGGATCAGAATTTTAAGGCCTTTTGTATTATTACCAATAGTCACTTAGTTTCTACTGCAGTGTACTTTGGAGGGAATTACAGCTTTTACTAAAAAGATTAAAATGCTATTATGCAAATGATTGCAGTATGTTATTATGTTTACAAATTAACATCCATGGCTCAACACACAAATTAACTAACTATTCTATCTGTGTTATTAAGGATTTAATAAAGTAACTGTTAATAAAAATGGGTAGCTTGGAACACTTAATAGGAAACAATTGTGATTTAACACACAGAACTGGAGCATTGTGCTTAATGTTCTAGGTGATATAATGGTAAAATAAAGTTGAGCAAAGCCATAGAAGAAGCGGAATTGTGTGAATAGCAGAGCTGCTTGCTTGGGACACTGATGAACATAAACTTAATAGCTCCAGGCGACAATGTACAGTGCACAGCCTATCAATAAATCTAAGCAAAGCACACAAAACATCTACTATTAATAAATAGTTCATTCAAATGATAATTGCCCACCATTACATGTTTGATATGTTCCATACTCACAGAGAAAACTCACATTATTCTAAAATGGAGCTCAGAGCAAATTTTGCTGTGGTGAACAGTATTTAGCTGCAGAATATCGCTGGATGATAAAAGAGGGAAAAGCTAGCTTCAGACTGAGTTGGCTTCACAAACAGGCTGCAAATTTCTATTCCTGGCTGTTCATGAGAGATCATAAAAGCAAAGAGATAAGAGCCGCCAGGGTCCCTGAGAAATGAATGTGTGCAATTATGTTATCTGGTGGGTTGGATTTGCTAGACAGACAGAGAACACCTTCTCTTTAACCCAACAGGAAAAGTAGAAAGTGATGCAGACTTTGGAGAGCAAACTTTGTTGAAATGGGAGGAAAGTTCCAAAACAATACAATTTAAATGCTTCAAAAAACACTCAAATTCTACAAAGTGCTTTTGTTAGGTCTCAAGACATGGGTTATTGCCTAGTATTAAGCAGACTAATAAACCAGAACTGCTATAAAATATTTACCATAAACCAAAGAATGACTATAAAAGTCCACAGAAGCCTTAATTCATATTTCACATACTTTGATTTGTTTCTGTTACACACACACACACACACACACACACACACACACACACATTGAAGTCTTCCATGTCAGTAAACAATTACCTGCTTAGGTGTTTGTACCTCCTGAGGGCTACTAAGTTGAGCTTCCTGGCTGGAATATCTGCATGTACTTGGGAAATGTCCAAGCAAGGGAGTGATCACAAAGTTGGTCAAGGTTTGTACCCTTGCATACAACACAAGCAATTTATTTTGTTCCAAATAACACCTCTGTTGTTGGGAAACTACTTATGCAAATTTTTGATATCTAGCTTTAGCAAGGTGCCTGGTTCCTTCCTTTCCTTCCACATTTGGATAAATTGTGTTGTTCTTCACTATTCCAAATTTGTCCTTGTGGAAGAGAACACTTGCAAATTGGTTGAAACTTGCTAAGAGCAAGAAAGGGAGGGGAGGAGGAAAGGAAAGGAAAAAACCTGACCAAAGAAGAGTTGCTGTGACAGCTTATGATTTGATGGTTTGTGGCCTTGTCCCATTCCCAGGCACCTGATCGAGAAAGTAGTACAATCCTGTTATGCAGGCATTCTGGAACTCTTGCCAACATTCACCTGACATGACCAAGGTTTAAAGTCCTTGCTGTAACTTTAGGAAGCATAGTGGAAATGTGTGTGTGTGTGTGTGTGTGTGTGTGCACATGTGCATTTACACCCACATTTCTTTTTTTAAAAGAAAAAAAAAAGGATCCTTGCCATAGTAGGGTGGTAAAATAATTAGTCCAGTGGACAAATATCTTGGCCCATGTTTAAACAGAGCTTTAAGGACACTGTGTTCCCAGCACTCACATATCTAAATACAAACCAGTGTCAGCTGCCATGCAGACCAAAATGTAATAGCCTGCTTTCACATAGGTCATCGTCAATCCATTTTGGTCACAGTTGCACTGCACATCTGTTTCTGTGAGCTGCAGCTTCTTAAGGTGGCATTTGGACTTCATAAGAGCACAAACAACCGAGCTATAAATTGCCACTGCTGGAGTTATTTTGAAAAAGTGTATAGTGTTTCATATTTATAATGGTGAAGCTTCATAATATTCACAGTGAATATATAACACCGATCAGTTCAACAAGCATGAAATTGTATGTTGTCAACTTGTCATATAAATAGAGTCATGTTCTGGCTTAGGATAATGTTGAAGTAACATTTTTTTCCCCCAGAATTGTCGAGAGGGTCACAAAAAAGTGGGGAGGTAGCACTTGCTGTGGGTAGATAAACAGTCCGGTCTATTGTAAAGTTGATATTCCTGTCGCTGACTTCCTTCCTTCGCCCCCTCTCAGGCAACACTTTTTCTTGGCTGAATGCTCTAATTGGTTAATTTGGTGCATTTTTTTTTTTCTGTCATCCAGTGGCATCATTTCAAGCCACTTTTCGGATTCTTCTGTTGGATTGTGTGAGAGCGAGTAGTTTTTTTCCTTTTAATTCTCCCTTACAACAATTTTCTTTTTCTATTCTTGTAGTGCAAATCAGTGCTAATTGTCATGAAATTCTCTAAGTATATCTGGCAAGCTTTCTCCATGCCTCTGCATCCCCGTTAACTCTTAATTCATTATGAGAACATTAGGACATAGTGACAGCTAGACACTTGGTTCCAACTTTCCTGAGATATAAAATTTAGAGACAGACAGAAAAGAAATTATCAGACTGGAGTTGCCATTTACTCAAATGGGGAAACAAAGTCTAAAATGTACTCACCAGGCTAGGGAATAGCTCAGAGACCGGTTTCCACAGGGGGCTGATGTTGCTTCACTAGAGGCATGAGAAGAAATGGATGCAAGTGATTTTCTTCCCTTTTGAGAAATTCTTAGATGCATTCACCTCTGCCCATCTTTCTTCAAATGGCCTGGAGACAAGAAGGCATTGCAACCTGTGTCTGCAATCATTTTGACTTACCTGGTTAAGGTGCTAACTTTAAGACCTGAGGGCAGAGCTTTGGTTCTTCTAAAGCACTCACTATGCAGATATTACTGAGGATTGTTACCAACACTGTTCTTCTCATCTCATATCATGTAGAATATGGGTGCTCACATTTTCTCATAGGAGAAACAGATCCCTGCCTGAGCTCTTGGTTTCTGTCATTTTGCATAGCTGCACATTTCTGTGTGCTTGTGGATTTTTAAAAAATGATCTTTCCTCTCACTGGGTTATTTGTCCACTCAGCAAACATTAATTACTATCCACCATGAGCATGTTTAGCTACTTGGTGATTTCTTGGGACACAATGGTTAACAACAGATGCCGTCCCTGGATTCGTGAAGCTCCTGGCTAGTGATGAAGACAGGTCTTTAAAATCGAGGGAGATAAACTCCCTCATAGAAGAAGCACTGCAGGGACTTTCCCCACCTGCCTGTTATCCTGGTCATCACTAACAAATAAATTCTGCTCTTCTTACACTTGTTATCTTCTAAAACACCTTCTCCTTGAAGTGGAATCTTACGGAGAACCTTTCTCCTAGCTAAAGAGATCCTTGCTCCAATCACAGACATGGGGGCCCAATGAATCCAAGGCTCTGGCACAGAATATCTGGGAAGAAAATGGTAGACCTGGGATTTATGGTATCCTATACAGAGTGCATTGAGCAAATCAGGACTTTGCTCGTTGGAATTACTGAGGGAAAGCAAGAGGAAGTCAGAATGCAAGCAGACAGTTCTTTAACGGATGTACCAGGCTTATGTGACCCCAATGCTGCACCCCTGGCAACATGTGTGGGGGTTCATTGGATGAGAACCACATTGTCCCATTTTAGGGACATTGACCTTTCTCTCTGAGAATGATATGTCAGTCTAGCTGGAAGGGCTGACACGCTGTTGGCCTATAAGAGACACCGACTTCTATGGTGGTGATAACCAGGGGCTTTCCAGTCCCCCAGAAGCATGGCAAGAAGAATGCTGCTTAGCCTTTTCTTTGCTTAGGAAAAACTACTTCTGTTATAGGAAGGCCCTTGGTTTTTCCATGGGCTCTGGGCCTAAGGATATTAACTTCCCTGGGTGTCATCTCATCTGCGCCGATGTGAAGTTGGAGCTTCTGTGTTCCAGGCATAGTTCTTCGCCAACTCAGATTCTGTCCAGAAATGTTCTCATGTCAGGACTCTCTTGTGTCTTGCCAGACCATGCTTAGCAGGGAGACCCTGCTGTCCTCAGGGCTGCATATCTCAATCTGGATTTTTCTTTGAGGCAGTGCTGCCTGATAGGCAGGCTCATCTCCCATTCCCACTGGAGAAGACTCTGGCAAACGCCTGGAAATGGGAATCCTGTGTTGCTGTAAGGATAAAAGGCTTCTTTCCCCTGCTGGTCCCCAATTCCAAGGCTCTGCGTGCAGCAGATTTGAGAGTTACATTCGGTCACAATGCCACTGTCTAGCTCCTTTAATCCTATCACCCGCAATCCTAGCAATGTAGCTGAGGTGGCTGCCCCTGTCCCACAGAAATTTGTTTCAGTTTCTCCTGGGACAAATCTAGTCTGGACCGCTCTGCAGTATTTGTTCAAACTGAACATTTTGACAAAGATACTCGGTCCACACACACAGCCAAGGAATTTTCTGTGTTTAGATGCATTTGGAGGTATCTAAATGTTGCCTGGTCTTGGCAGATAACCGAATCTGTGAATCCATATAGTGCACACCCTGCCCTGTTTAATTTTTGTTTGAATGGCAAATGTGTTTCTTCTCTGAGTCAGCAGAAGGGATGATACCCTCTAACAGGATTGTGTGACCTCCCTGCTGCTTTTGTGGTATAGAAAAACAAAATATGGATGCCACTTTTTCTCCTTTAGTTACTCAATCATTTTTATTTCTGGTTACATGTTCCATGGTTAAAAGAAAAGATGTACGTTTCATAGATAGAATGCATGTTTTACTTAATCATAGTGGCCATTTTTATAATTCATATGAGAAGACCTCATTTCTTTAGCCATTATCAACTTTGCACTATTAATTTTCTGAAACAGAATTGGGAAAGAACCCACTTTGTAAAATTGTTTTTGAGAAGCCGTGCTACATTCAGAAAAAAATTCCCTTGTATTTAAAGCATTTTATTTTCAGTTAAGTCTGTAGCTCTCATTTAGAATTTCCTTCTTTTTATTTGACTATTAATTTTTTATTTTTTGGTACCAGGGATTGAACTCGGGACCTTACACTTGCGAGGCAGGTGGTGGTACCACTGAGCTAAATCCCTAGCCCTAACTATTAATTTAAGTGAATCTAGTAATCTTGTTTTTGAGCACGTAGGACATTAGAGTAATTGACTGAAAAAGTTTACAAGATAATGAAGACGAGATTATAGAGAAATTTAAGAACTGACCAAAAAGACTAAAGCCTATGAAAATGCAACAGATGCTCAAAATATGACTCTTTGGGGCCATTTAATTTGAGGTCAAATAGCTCCTCACAGTTACTTGCAATAGTGTACAATGCTATGAAAATCAATTTCCATAATTTTTAAGATGGGAAAACATGTAAATGACTTTGAAGTCTTTTCATTAAAATGCTCTAATAAAAAGTATGGTGTTTAAGCAAATCAACTTCTTTGATTTACCTCTGCAAGTGCCTATGTGGGCTAATGCCTGATGATGTGAGAGATAAATGAGACATTTATGCAAACACATATACATGGTTTTAGCTCTAAAATGATTCTATAGAGTCTTGATATTCTGTGTTTCCCACATGGTAAATAAGAAAATGTGCCATGAAACACTGAGTTCCACTTTATAATCTATTAGAAGACTTCCTCCCTTAAAAAGTACAACTGAACTGTTACAATTACCTGCAAAAAAGACTACTGATTTTTTCCTCTTGTCAATTGTAATGCTCTTTTGGTACAAGGATATTGGGGAAGCAAATACAGCTCAGAAGAGTTGCCATTAAGTAATTCCCTGCATTCCTTTGGAGTGATTTTGCCTCTATGCACTGCCCCTACTGCTTTCCATCTTTATCCTATGCAGCCCCCAAATAAACCACCACCCAAACAATGCATAATCTCTTGTCTATACCCATGTGGGGCATGCTAAGTTAAAGTATCTGCACCAAGAGTAATTCCCTCCCCCTTTCTTTCCCCATTTTGTGTGGAGACTCTTATAAATAAATCACCAACCTTTGTGCTTCCAAAGCAGTCATCCCAATGTGCTACTTGGTTCTACATAAAATATTTCAGTTAATGCATAAGACTGAGTTCCCTACGTGTATTTTCTGTGTAGAAATGCAGGGAAGCCTTTAGCTTTGTATTTTATATCAAACTCTTCTGCCTGGCACTGGCACCTTTGCACCTGCAAGTGGACAGCTTGAGTTTCTCTGTATGTACCCTGAGCCTTGGTTAGGCCATGATGTCTCATTAATATTCAAACTTTGGCAATTTCAAAGAGTCCTGTCCTCCCTGACCACTGCAAGCAGTCCAGCTCCCCTGGTAATTTCTCATGCTTATCCTTTGTACGAAGGCATTTGTGTCTCTCTTCATGTCCCTTCTAGGAGTCATTCTTCCCCTTGTTCAATTTTTCCCTTTCTTTTTATGGCTGTCATAATAGCCCCTGATGCAGTCCTGCAGCCACGACCCTGTCCATCACTCACCTGCAAGCTATTCTTGAACCAGTAGATGGTCCCTGAGTGACCAGATTAATTGTGCCAGCACTGGGCCTTTTGGCCCGACCTTTCATCCAGTGGCATAAAAGCTGCTTTCAGGCTGTGTGCAAGGCAGGTTACCCTGCCATCTCGGTGCCCTCCATGGAGCCAAGTAGCAGAAAGGAGAGCATCAATGCAAATTAAGAGCAGAGGCAGGAAGGGAAGAAGGTGTGCAGCCAGGGATTATCAGAAATTAAATCAGCCCTCCTTTGAGTGCCATTGGAAAGAAGTCTTAAGGAGGGAGAATCCAAAGGAAATTTTCCATTAGCACCATTGCCATAGACGGCCTTGTAACAATGTGCTATTTTAAAGACGGGTTGTTTTGGTCTCTGTTTAGTTGGAGCCTTTACCAGGCACAGGATTAACTATTAAGTCCCTAAATTTAGGAAGGTATCTTTGGCCCTTTTTGGCACATTGTGAATTGTTATTGTCATGTGTGCAAAGGAGTATCTTTTGGTTTCATTAAAGGTTTGAATTGAGGTACAGCTGTCTAGATAGAAGCTTTTAACTATATCCCTGAAGCTATATTGTAAACCACAGGAGAGAAAGTAGGCCTCCTTAGTGCCTAGCACAATGGGACACTCTTTTTCTCATTAATGGATGATATTGCAGTGGTTCTACCAAATTCAGAAAGAGAGAGAGAATAAAGTGACCTTACCAGCCATTCTGACCAATCAGGCTAAAAATAAGACATGTCAAAGATCTGAGAACATGTTCTCCAAGAGGTGGTTTATAAACAGAGCCAGTAGTGGCAGCAGTACATTGTGTATCTGCCAGGGTGGCTGTGAACTCACCTTCTAACTCACCGAGCAGACTTGCTGTTCAGATGATGACATATGGGTGGTTTCAGTGGCAGTCGGGAGACATGCAGCTGCGTTGTGGATGTGTGCATTTAAAGGTACTGCTAAGGACACAGAGTGCTCTTTCTTCTCCCCTACAGAAAAGGAACATTTCTCATATTCAGCTAAGAACTGAATAGCAGGTACCTTTCTGGGGTTCCAGAGCATCCCAGTAATTCAGCTCTGTGTGAGGCACCATCTATCACCTGGGGATTCATAAAAAGGAAGACCACAGATTTCCAAAGAATTGTTGCCAACACTGTGCCTGGTCTATTTTGAACTGCTCAATAGCTTCAGGCTTTACATTTTTGCAAATATTTTGTTATTATTATAGTTTTCTCATCAATAGTCTCCATGAAAAGAATTTGCCTCTTGTGGACTAGTGATTGTAGGATTGCCCCTATGTACTGGACCATGATTGTCCAGCAGTAACCTAATTCCTTGGAAGAATCAAACAGAGACTATTTAGTAAGAGATGCTGGGGTGGGGAAGGATGGCTAATACTTAAGGCATTTGGAATTTATGTAAGTTTAAAATGTTTTTGGCCTTGATTTCTTTTATGGGCTCTGATCATGAGAACCAGGGTACAATACTAGTAAGAAGAGGATTCTCTCGCCTTATTTTTCTGGTTTCTCCAGTACTATTGAATTCACAGCCCTCTTTTCTATTTCAGCAAGGGCCTTGGGATACTCCTTTAGAGGGGGATAGTCTTTCCACTTTTGGACTTTAAGAAGAATTAGACCTTAAAATTTCATGTGCTCTTATGCAGGATGCTTTAGTACAGAAACTGATTTCGCTCATGCTTGAAATGGAACCCTTTATCAACTGTTTAAAGACCTAGAACCACATGTTGGACACTAACATTCGTGTTCGTAATGCAAAGACACATTATGTACAGAATACCTCGTCAGGATTCCCTCTTCAGGAGCTACTTTTCTAGTGAAGAAGACAGACCTGAACAAGGAGTTTTAAGACAAAGGGTTGAGTTCTACAGTCCAGGTGGAAGTAAAGAGTTATGAAGTCACCAGTGAAAGAGTAAACGTGTCTGCCAAAGAAGGGAAAAGAGAGGGAAAATGATCATTGTCAGTATATTATTTACCTGTAAACTGCACTCCCCACCTACTTGGAGGCAGACAAGAAAAAGGTTACACACAGTAGGTACTTAATCAC
Organism: Fukomys damarensis; assembly: GCF_012274545.1. Lineage (NCBI taxonomy): Eukaryota > Metazoa > Chordata > Mammalia > Rodentia > Bathyergidae > Fukomys > Fukomys damarensis. The sequence continues at coordinate 17,138,118 of NW_022900947.1, read as the reverse complement.
ATATCATAATGATTTTGCCTTCTAACAAGTCCTAGCTACACCGTGCTTGGCAGTCCAGCAGCTCATTAGATTTTAACAAAAGCAGCACAGCTAAATAAGAAGGATTTCTCAGTCAAACACCCCTGGGCAATATTTCTGAGAGCAAATGTGACAAATAGAATCAGAAATGAGTTAAATAGTCAGCTACAGCAAGCCAAACTGAAAAAAAAAAAAAAAAAAGCCCTGAAATGACCAAAAATGGAAACATATTACAGTTATCTGCATTCACAGTACAGAGCAAGTTTGGTCATATTTAAGATATTTCTCTAGTGCCTGCTATTTTTAGCCCAAGGGTAAGCTCCTCTAAGAGTCTTTCTGTATTGCATCCCTTTAACCTGGCCTAACAAACTAAGCCAATAAGCTGTCTGATTTTCCTTGTCCATCTGGGAGGAAGAGAGATAGCTAAAACAAACCATTTGCAGGGAAAATGTTCAGCCTATCTTGTATTAAGAGCTTTTTTCATATAGATTTTTAAAACATCCCAATATTAAGTGTTGCCTGTCAGAGACCAAAATGTCAAGCTTTACTGTTTTGAAATTGTAGGCTCATGGTTATAAAAAGAGGATTTTATAGGCCTAGTCTAATGGAAATAAACATTACTCCATTACCTTCAGTAAAACCAAATCTTTACCGTCCAAGCTATCATTATTAATGTCTATGAGAAGAAAGAAACGTTGCCAGGGGTTTATTTGTTATTTTAGGCAAAGAAAGGCCAGCAAGCGTACCATAGCAAATGAAAGTTTTCTTAAAGCTTTTTTTCCTTGGTAACTTTTCAGTGTGTAATTTAAAAGCAGAAAGCAAAGAAAATGCAGTTTTAAAACACTATGCTGGCTATTCCTGGTATCTTTTTTTCTTACATATTAACAAGTCTTTGTGAGGGTATTGTTCTGTCAATTCTTGTCTGTCTGTCTTTATATAGTGTTTACAAACAACTCGATCAGATCTTTAGTGTTCACCTCTTTCATCTGTGTGTGTGTGTGTGTGTGTCTGTGTGTCTGTGTGTCTGTGTGTGTACAGGTATAGGTGTGGGATGAGATTAGACAATATAATCACAAGTGTGGCTTACAACACTTAACAATGGATTAGCTTCCACTCATTTCATTAGAAACTTTTCTGCTGCCATCAGAGTTGAAGATCATTTTCAGGTCTATCAGGTTACCCAATTCAGCAGACTGCAAATGCCAGTTTACTGTAGGGTAGGCTTTAGCCACACATAGTGTGGGTGAGACAATCAATCTCCAGCTATTTCTTGAGCTCCTATTACCTGCAAGGTGTTAGACCAGGTGCAGTGGGAGATAGAAATGTGTCTAACATGGTCTTGGCCCTTGAGCAGACTTACTTCTGAACTGTAGAACTGAGACGCCTGTTCCCATAGAAGGGCGGTCAAGGAAGTTTTGAACATTTATAGACACCCAACTGTGTCCCAGATACTATGTCTAGGTCTTCCCTCTTCCAGAGTCTCATTCAACCTGAATGACCAGCCTTCTCATAAAACATTTTATTGGGACCTTGCTAAGTGCCAGGAACTACCCTTGGTTATGCATGGTTTCTGTCTTCCCACAGATTAGGAATTTAGAAGTTAGTATTTAACCAGAAGTCAAATTTCCTGGTTCCCCCTGTTTCTCCTCAGTCACAGGGAGATGAAATTGGTATTTTCTGTCTGGAAGCTTCAGGAACACTGGCCAGCCACACAGCCATGTTGGAGGGTGGATGTGCTTCCCTGAGATGCTCTGATGGTTGTTCAGTGATCACACAGTGACTATTTCTGAGAGAACCAGTGGGCTCTGGCCACTCATCAGGCTGTAGTTGCGCCTCCTGCCAGGAGGAGTTTGGTGCTTTGCAGGCTGTGCCTGATCTTTAGTCCCCTTTAAGTCTGGCTGTTAATCTTTAGCACAAGGCTGACACTGCAATGCAGGGCACACCACGTTGCCTAACTTTTGTTTGTGTGCTTCTAGGGATCAGAAGCCACTTTGCTGTTTTTCTCCTAAACCCCAAGCTTCAGGTCACTATGCCTGTCTCTCTGTCCTTTGTTCTCCATGAGGAATCTGTGATGAACTCTCCCTGCTTGTTGTTTGGTGAATGTCCAAGATCCTCTTCTACCATTTACTTCGAATGTTCACTGACTCGTACGCATTTAGGAGATCATAGCCTCCTGCCTCCTCTGTCAATGTTATTCCCCACTAGCACAGAAGCCATCATGTCCCATACACATCAGACTTGGTGACAAATCAGCTGTTGTTTTGCAGCTTCTGTTGGGCACCTGTAACTCCAGTACAAACTAATGAAATACGTGGACTTTAGAGATTAGCCTCCTTGTGGGATTCACAGCTGAATGAGGAAACAAGACTTCCGCATGTGACACAATCTGACAATGGAAGAAGTGTGCAGAGTTAAAGGGCTGACTCAGGGGCCATATGGAACATAAGATTCAATGAGCCAACCTCTGCCTACAGTGTCCATTAGCAACAACTGTACCATAAGGAAACGTGGCCATTACTGAGGTACTAGCAGACTGCTCAGAGGCTTAAGGATGGACAGAGAACCATGAAACCTGGGGTAGGAAGGGAAGGCAGCCTGGTAGAGGTTGCCTCTAAATGGATCTTCTAGATGGAAAGAGATTTCCATCAACAGAGAGGATGTGCAAGTATTTTAGACATCAGCTTTTATTTCATTATTACCTTAGCCCATACTTATCACCTTCCGTGTTCAGGGATGCATGCTATGTATTAGAATAAAAAGGGGATGGGATAGTGGCAATGGTGTAACAAGGCCACGATGACAAGGAAAGCTCAAGAGAGGATTGGAAAATGAGACTAATCTAATTAGGCAGAAGAGAAATTAGAAAGTGAATGGGGTCTTAGAATGGCACAGAATGAAAATAAGGAAAGATTTAATGTCCTACACTCATTCCACAAGAGATAAACTGAGGCCCAGGAATGTTAAGTGAGTTGCAGAAAGAATAGCAGTATTAAATCAGAGCAAGCAGGGAGAAACCATTATATGGTTTGGTAGGGACTGTGGACTCTTCTCTGGAGACATCATGGAGGAAAGGTTGGTTCTCTCTGACAGAGATGGAAGGCAGGAGCCCACTGAGGTTGCTATTGTGGTTTCCAAGCCTGAGGTAATGGGGCTTGAATTAGGACAGCTGTGGTGACAATGAAAGGAAGCCATGGATGTGGAGACTGTGAAGAAAGAATCAATGAAGATTTTTATCATAGAAAAAGATAGGTTTGATGCTGTGGCAAGAGAAAAAAGAGTCAAACTGGCTGTAGTTTCAAGTTTGGGCAATTTGGAGAACTAGAACTTATTGGAAAAAAAAAATAAGAGATTTGGGGGCAGGACATTAACATAGGCAGGGAAGGAGAGACGAAGAAGTTTCCAGAAGGTAACATGACGATGGTCAGGTATGTAGATTGGGCTACTGCTGGGACAAAATATCGTGGGAACCAAGCACTGCAGGTGTCACTGGCAAAGGCATCTTGAAGGAGCTGTTGGTTTGGCAGGTACACTAGAAGAGAGGCACCAGGGCTCCCCTTTGTCCCACACTCGAACACTATTTCACTTTTGCTATGAGGTCAATAATTTACCGAGTTTCTTCTTGTTCATAGCAACAATAGCTTAGAGGGGTAATTTTGTGGGCCAGGCAGTGGGAATAAACATGTTAAAACAATGTTTAATGTAAAATGAAAACATGAGTTCTGTCAAGCTTAATTTGATAATTAAAAAAGTATCATCTGATTCTCATAATCACCATAATGGCTTGGTGGTGTTACTTCATTTTACAGTTTGGAAAGTAAGGCTGAGCTAAGTATTGTGCCCAGGGTCAAGTCACAGAGCACTAAGTGGGAGAACTCAGACTGCCTAGCTCTACAGTTTAAGGTCTCACTCTACATTGCTTCTTAATTAATACTTCTATTGCAAAGCACCAAGCTTCTCATGCCCTCCTACTTCCAGCCTTTTTCAAATTTTCCAAATGCCTAGAATTATTTCTGTCTTCTTCTTTTCAAGCCTCCCGAATTATAAAATCACAGAAATCTCTCAAATTCAGGAAATGTTCCCTAATGAATTCCACCTCTACCTAAGCACCCAGCAGAGCCACCTGATCTGGTCTGAATAGAAGCAGTGTGATATAGTGGAGAGATCAGCATGATTCATCCTGCCCTGAACTAGCCGGCAGATGAGAACTCGCGCCCTACTCCTCAGAGAGCCGTAGATATTTTTGTTTGCAGAACAGCACCCTTAAAAGTATATATCCAAGTTGGGAGGCTAGAAACTGTTAGTCTTTCTCCTCTACCATGAATGCTCTTGGTAGTTGCTGGCTGAATGACTGAGATTTTTCTTGGTATTTGCCTGGGAAGATGGCAACTACAGAGTATTGATAATGCATCCTAAACATAGTTTTAATGTTCTTCATGGGACTCTTGGGCATGTCTTTGTGAGCTAGATTTGTTAGAATATGTCTGTAAGGAAGTCTACTGAATTTAATGGGTAGTAGTACTCTTTTAAAATGCAATTTAAAAAATATATATATTCCCCTGAATTCTTACAATTCCTCCAAAGTTTTACAAATTATGTTTGTTCCTATTTCCCCTTTCCTTACTGGTCAAGAAATCATTTTGTATTAGTTGGCTGTGCATTTTTTATCTTGATATTTTGGTTTCCTTTTGCTTCTGATACTTTGGTTTCCTTTCCTCCTCTTGCTTTCCTTTGCGTCTTTGAAACTATGCCTAATTTGTTTTTTTTCTTATTTGTAAACCTTGAATAGAAGAGGAGTTCAGTTAAAATGTTATAAGACTGCATGTTATTCCTCAGCTAAGTTATAAACTGAGGTTGTGAGTTTTATTTCTTTTTGTTTCTGTATTCTCCTTGTGATGCCTAAGATTTGGATTCAAATTTATGTGTACCTTCTTTCCCTGAAAATAAGACCTAGCTGGCAAATGGATAGATGGATGTGCGGGTGGGTAGATGGATGGATGGATGGGTGGGTGGATAATGGTCAACTTTCAACACTCTAAACCATGCTGGAAATCTTTTATGGGAGAGAAAAAATTACCTTGGTAACAGCATCTGGGCTGGGTCTGGTGACTATCAGAATCTTCAGATGGGTCAGTAATTCCATTTCAGCCAGCTCATTCTTTGGTTCAAATAATACCTTTTTTTTTTTTTTTTTTGCATCACTGTTTAAGATAAAGTGGTGCCCATTTTTCATTTCTGGTTATGTTTACAAAACAGTGTTTTATTACTGTCTAAACATGAGAGGGCTCATAGCCACTCCCCCTGCAGGACTCTGAGAAAGGGCTTTTCTGTATCTTTGCCCTTAGTGTGAAACGTGTTGTCCTTAGAGGTCATGGTGTTCTGGCTTAGGTAACAAACTATTGATCAGGGTATTACGGTAATAGCTACACTACTGACTGAATGAAGATAAATATCCAAGAATGCACCCGGTAATACCTGTCATTGTTTTTCCTGGGAAGCTGGTCATCCCACAGGGCTTTTGTAGGAATTACCAGGAGGTAAGTATTGTCCAGTCTTATTAGGCAGAATAGGAGTCCATGTTACCTAACTCCTCCATTAACCATTATTTTTGTTCTGGCCTTTATTTCTCACTGCATCCATCTTATTTCTCTCTCCCTACATTTCTTTGCCTTTTTCCATTGCTCCCCACTTCTCTTTTGTTCTTCCTGAAATATTCATATTTTCATTTATCTCTAGAAGAATTATAAGGTAATGACACTGTTTGTAATGCCCTCAGTTTTGAGTTTAATGGTGCTTGCTCTGATGTCATAAGACTTTTATTCATTCCTTCCTTCATTCACACTATTAGAGATTTAACCCAAGGCTTTCATACTGAACTATATCTTCAGCCTTTTCTATATTTTCAACTTGAGTCAGTGTTTCTCTAAGTGTCACTAAATTGCTGAGGCTGAGCTTGAGCTTGTGGTCCTCCTTCCTCAGCCTCCCAGACAGCTGGGATTTCAGGTGTGCTCCTCCCCGTCCAACGGGATTTATTTCTTTAAGAAATGTTTCCTGTGTGTATTTAAATTACACAGCATCATGTTTTGATGTACATAGTAAAGTGGTTATTATAGTCAAGCAAATCATCATATTTGTTACTTTTCCTAGTATTTTGTTGTAATAAAAGCACCTAAAATGTACTCTGAGAACAACTTCAGTACACAATATTAACTATAGACTTCATGTGGTACATTAGATCTCTAGAATTTTTCATTGTACATAATTGCATGTTCTTGTACTCTGATCTACTTCTCATTTTTACACACACACACACACACACACACACATGATTACTGCTATACTCAGAGCTGTCTTTAATTGTCTAATTAGGTCAGCAGTCTTCTTGAATTTTCTTTGCTATTTGAATTTTTCCCATTGACTGGGCTCTCTCCCTTGGTGTTCTATTATAAATAATTGAGTTGTTGTTAATATTCCTCTTTATAATCTTCTAATTGCCTTCCTTTTTAATTGAACATGCCCTTTCTCTTTTCTTTGGTGAAGAAGCTAAAGGCACCCTTCATCTGTACTCTAAGCATTTAAGTAAACTAGAGCTAAGTGGGACAAGCCAAAGATCAGGTCTGCAGTGACTCCCTATGGCCTCTGCATCTGATTGTGGTAACATCGTCACTAAGCTAAACACCCATTCTTGGCCTGACTTGGGACTGGCATTTCAAGCGAGACCTCCTTTTTCTACTTAACAGTGGAAGCTCAAGAAAGAAGGGCTTATGAAGTTATTCTTGAGTGTCACTTATTCCCTGAGAATTCTGCAGTGTTGATAATTCATTTGACTAGCATACTGGTATAAAATGTTAGTGTAGAATTACATTACTTTGCCGGGCATGGTGGCGCACACCTGTAATCCCAGCACTCAGGAGGCTGAGGCAGGAGGATCACTGCAAGTTCGAGGCCAGCCTGGGCTACATAGTGAGTTCCAGGTCAGTCTCAACTTTATAGTGAGACCCTGTCTCAAAAAACAAACAAACAAACAAACAAACAAACAAACAGAATTCCATCAAAAAAGAATTACCCCACTTTATATTTATATTTTCATTTATATGTATATATTATCATCATTTATGTTGATTTCATTTATCTTATAAACTACAAATTAAACTTATGCCTTAATATATACTGATCTAACTATATTTAGATTAATTTATACATATATTTCAACTCGCAGAGCCACTCCTCCATTCCAATTTCACTTAGTCTGTCTTCCTCAAAGTCAAATGTTTTCTGGTGTGAAGTTGAATCTCAGAGTTAAGAGGTTCAGAAGTCCACACAGTAGCCATGGTAAGGTGGGATTTGACTCTCAATCTATTTTTCTAAACATTACACACATTCCCACTTTCAACATATTGTCTGGATGTGGCATTTCCCATACGTGTGCAGAATGACCTTAAACTTTCCGAAACCCTATCAAGGCCACATCTGTACTTCACAGAGAGGAGACAGAACTGGGAGGGGCTTGCCCAAGCTCGGTGGGGTCTGCATGTCTCCCTTCGTTGTATCTCAACAACCTCAAGGCATTAGGAAGATGTTTAGAGGTCAGACTCTGGAGTTACAAAACGCCTGCCTTTCAATCCTCCCTTCACCACTTGCTTGAGATGGGACCTTGGATGTATTTATCCATTTATAAATTAGTGTCCACTCTATAGATTCATTTATTCATTCAGCAAAGTGTTAGTGATCCCCTACCATGTGTAAATGTCTCCTAGGTACATAGTAATGAACACAGGGGTACAAATCCCCGCCCCCGTGGAATCCATGTGGACAGGTAAAGGTGAGACACTGCACTGAAAGTGCTTTCACCGTATCTTCAAGAGAGAGGACCTGCAGTACCTGGCGTTTTAGAAAATGAGTACAGACTCTCTGAACACCTAGGGGTGATGACACCTTCTTCCATAAAGGCACTCAAAAAGATAATGTGATATTAACAAAGCCTTTACTTCTTCAGGAGCCATTTGCTTCTATGGAAGCCATTTAGTATTTAGCTACAGTAGTTAGAATTTACAGTTTGAAATTCCTTCGTTGTAAACAACGAAATCAAAATAGCAATGACAACGACAATAGTAATAGAACTGATTTTAGTTTCCTCCAGCAGAAGGGCCAAGGGGTGCTTGCGGTGGATGAGATCGATGAGAGGATGTTGAATTTGGCTTGGCAACGAAAACACCTCGACACTGGGAGACGAACGGCGGGATGATTCTGGTCAGGATTCAAATGTCACAGGCTTGCCCTGGGTTCCGTGCCAGCCCTTGGGAAGCAAGGAGAAAGTGAAGCTTCTGTCCACTGACTCTCAGTGTGCATCTGAAGGAGAAGGAAAAATTCAGGAAAAGGATATGCGATTGTATTACAGACAGACAAACAAGAAATAATCCGTGATCCTCTCGGGTCTTAAAGTTGGATGGGAGATTTTGGAAGCACAAAATGCTTGACCTTAAGGAAAGGACCCCCCACCCCCAGTTCTTTTTCCCAACTAAGCAGTGGAAATTCTACCACCCAGTGGTTGGCCTCTGAAATTCCACGAAGTGAAATTAGCACTTAGGTTTGAATTACATTCAAAGTGTAAATATGTGAATATCTATTTACGTGTGTATATATATGTGAATGTCTGCAGACGTGTGCCTTATGGAATTCCTTCCCTGACACTGTCAAGGATTGGCACTTCTCCCCTCCTCCTCGGGGCCTCTGAGTCACTTGGGCACTTGTCACTAGGCACTCGCTCCCGTTTGTATTGTCACACAATAAGAAGCACTTACAAAGAATCAGTGATGGTGTCTTGGGAGTCTGGTAGTGTATTGGCTTTGGGAATATGGAGAGATGTGTTACATCACGTTCTGTACAGACACAAACTTGCTGTCCCTGAGAAATCATTCATGTGTTTCTGCCAAGAGACATTAGCGGTTCCGTTTTTTAAGTTCTCAAATAATATACATAGAAATAGTATAAAGAAAGTGCATACTTCAATGCTGGTGCTTAATTGGTAGTCAATAAATGGCAGTTTGTAGGAACATGTACCACCTTGAACTTCCTGGGTAGTTCTTTAAAACCCCAAGTGTCCTTGAGAGCCAAACTGCATGAGAATTCTGGTTAAGATTCAGCATTCAGAGAGAGAGAGACAGAGAGAGAGAGACAGAGAGAGAGAGAGAGAGAGAGAGAGAGCGACGGGGGGAGAGAGAGCGATTCCATGCCAGCAGGAGGGGTCTGTTTTGTGTGCCACTGAGAATGGCACCCAGCATAGTTCCTGGCACATGCTAGGCACCCAAGAAACACTGGTTGGAGAAATGACCAGAGTGGGACACTCCGACAGGCCACAGGGAAATGACCAAACTGCTTAGTTGAGTGGCTATCATTTATGCATGACTTTCCAAAGTGATCCTAAAGGGGCAATCTGTTTAATCTCTGTCATGAAATGTAACCTTTGGAGGAAAGACAAGCAGCCACAGCGTGACTCCTCAGGGTGCCCTGCAGCTTTGAGCACAACCCTTGCCTTCCTCTCCTGTGGCTGATGAGAAGCAAGGAGCAAAGGCATTTGTATGTGCAAGGGAACCACATTTAGTCAGCGATGTTTGCCATGACTAATGAGTCCTGGTAAACAGAAACCGGGAAGCAGGAAGTGTGGCCTGCACTACAGAAAATACCAGCACAGACAGTCCTTGCTCAGAACATTGGCTACAAAAGTTGAGTTAGCATTTGGCATTTTCAACACCGGCTGTTTGATTTTCTTTACAGTTGTGGCAGCACATTCTGGAAAGGCAGTAAGCTCTAATGTATTTGTTGTGTGAGCTCTGTGGGGTAGAGGCAGGGGATATAAATGTTTTGTTTTCTATTATAACTGTGGTGACAAGTTTCCAAATATCATATTTACTTTTGGCTCAGGACGGGAGAACCTGGTAGTAGTAAATGTCAGATGGTTCCCATAATATAACACTAGTGTAATTGTTCATTTTTTGTTGACTATTTAATGAATATCTACTATATGACAGGTCTGGTGACAGCTTCTGTTTCTCTGGGTGCAGGTTGCATTATTTTTCTCTTATGAAACACACCCTTTTATGCACCTCTTTGCGCGCCTCATTCCTTATTGTCAACCACACTTTCTTTCCTATATCACTTCTTCCAACTCACTATTCCCAAGTACCCTAAAACAGCTTAGGTGCCTCTGCTATGTTCCCTGAAGCAGCTGTACTTTCCTCGTGATTTCTCAGTCTGCCTGTGCCTTCGTTTTTCTTCTCCAACTGGGTAGGAAACTATTGAAGGGTCTGGGCTGTGATTTTCATTAGTTCCATTACTTAATTCAGTGTCAGAAGCATAAGATATGCTTATTAGATATATGTTGAATGAATGCACAACAAGGCCTTAAATAAATCTGAGAGTACTTTTGTAGACTATTATGCAAAACACAAAAGCAGGTATTTTTCTGAGCATAGGAAGTACTTGGCTGATCCAAAGGAGCCACCGTTTAACTCAAAAATTCTCACATATTTTGTCAGGTGATTTTTGAATTTCTAGCAATTTTCCAGGTTACCAACAATTTGCAAGTAAAGATGAGTATTTTTTAAACATTATTAATCTCAGAAAACTTTTTGAGTGTGAAAATACAGGTAACACAATGAAGAGCAAGAGCTGGATGGCTAGAAAGATCACTCAAAGAGGCTGATAAAATATTTTTACCTATTTTGTTTTGAAGAAAAACCCTATCCTTTTCCTCCTCCTTTTTTCTTCATATATGTTCATTCATTCCTTTGGGAATTATCCAATGTCTGATTATTCCAACCACCATATTCAAAAAAATGGAGTACAAAAATAAATGGCAAACCCTCCCCAGGAAATACACATTACTAAACAATTTTTAGACGTTAACTTTGCCTTTGAGCCAAACATTTTAGCACAATGATTATACTCAGCAAAAGGGACAAAAAGCACCTTTAATTATGCGCATTTTCCCTTCTCCCAAGCTGTGTCTTTTTGGTAAGTGGGTAGAAATGTTTGATCCATAGGACTCTTGGTCAGGCTGGCCATAGTCATGGAAATGGACTAGGAAAGTTTTGTACAAATTCCTTCTAACTCACAGAGGTTCACAGTCAAGCTTTGTGAGAATCTAGACACACTTGGGACGCGCCTTCAGTGCCCACTACACCCAGAGTGAGAAGTCCTTTTAGAAATAGTTCCCGAAAGGATGTCCATGACCAAAGTAATATAACCGTGCTAAAAAATCCTGTGGCATGATAAGAAACCCCTTGCTAGAGGATTCTTGGCAACGTTATCTAAGACTCACAATGATTCCCCCTTTCTCAGGAAAAGCTAACCCTCAGAATCCGATGCTTGTCATACACACACACGGCCTTGTGGAGTCGGTTACATTTCTTACTGTTCCAGTCTAACTTCCTTGACTAGATTATGAATTCTTAGAGGATAATAAAACTAACATTGATGAGAGGGAAAATTTATGGAAGGCTCTTTTGTGCCAAATAGTATTCTAAGCACTTACATATTTTAATTCATTTGCTCTTTGCAACAACCTATGAGTCAGGTATTTCATCATTGCCTTCACTCTGGGTCGGAAACGGAGTGTGAGAAGGTGAGTAGCGTCCCTCAGGCGTGATTCAGAGCTGAGGTTCAGAGAGGGTTCATGCCAGCACCCCAGACCCCTAGCTACTGGTTATATGACTTCTCTAGAATTCGCACGCTTCACCGCATGGTGACTTGCACATGGGAAGTGATTCAAAAATACAAAAGCATCGATTTATCACTTTATCTCAGTGTTTTCATAATTTTTTCAAATTTCTAACTCTTTTTATGGGTAGTAGATATAAGGCAATGATTATCTTAACATTTTTGGTGAGCAGATAAATGGAGAGCAGGGATTATTTCAGGTACAAGGAATTTCATGCAGGACCTTTCCTCATTTTGTTTTATTTTTTGTTTGTTTGTTTGTTTGTTTGTTTTTTGAGAGAGGGTCTCACTATGTAGTTGAGACTGACCTGGAACTCACTGTGTAGCCCAGGCTGTTCTCAAACTCACAGCGATCCTCCTGCCTCAGTGCTGGGATTACAGGTATGCACCACCAAGCCCAGCTAGATATAAATTTTTTGGGGGGGTACCGGGGATCGAACTCAGGTCCTTGTGCTTGCAAGGCAGGCGCCAGAACCACTGAGCTAAATCCCCAGCCCCCTTTCCTCATTTTTATCATCACAAATTCATAGTGGCTGGGTGTTCATCAGGTTCAGAGACAGAGACGTGGGCTCCAAATTTGAGATTCATCCATTATATTTTCCCCCATCAAATGTATCTCATTTACCTGAGACCACATGTTAGACATGACCTAGGAGAGCTTTCTTTCCACCCGTTTAACAAATCTAAATTCCTTGGCTGTTTGTAATAGAAGATATAAAACACAATAACCCTGACATAAATACTTTCTTAATTCTCAGCTTTTTGTACCATCTTTCTGTTTTGCATATTTGTCACTTCCCTTGCTCTAAAAGATGATTGAAACAGTGCCTTTCACTAAAAAATGATCCTTTCTATTCTTACCTTTAGTCAAGCAATAAAGCTTTAAGTCTTCAAAAATTTTGATTGTCTTTGCTTTCTATAAGGGAACCACTCTAATACAGACAGCCAGTATCCCAAATGCTTAATTTTATCCTAAATGTTTTTGTTTTAAAGAATTCTTTCAAATACCTTATATAAAAAGGAGAACTTGTAAAAGGAGATTTCTCATAGCTCCAAAATCAAGTCAGCCAGTAATTTTGATTGTAATTATTTCACGAAGACCATCTTCTTAGCCAGCAAATACTACAGTGCTTGTAAATTCCTTGAGAACTGTGACAATCTAGTTGGAAGTGGAGATAAGCGGTGCATGCTCATGTGCACACACACGAATATATGATTGTCAGGTTATAGATCTTTCTGTGTCTATTTCACTCAGTAGATAAAGGCTGATTGAAATTTGTTTGTGGGAACTGGATTGTAGCTCAGTGTAAGAGGCATGCTTAGACTGCAGGGGGCCCTGTGTCTAACCCCTAATGCCAAAAATTAAAAAAAATGTTATGGAAAAAAATATTTTAAGTCTTTCTATGGTAAGTGTAAAACATGGCATGATGTGCTAACACTCCAGCAGAGTCAGGTTGGTTTATTTAATCAATATCACAGGGGAAAGAAGAACTCAAGGCAGATCTTAAGACCCAAGACTATGAAAGAAAAGAGAAAAAGAGAAAGCGTTTTATATCAAAGATGTCAAAATGAAGAGATAGGAAAATGGGGAAAGAATCTGAAGGGGGAAATGAGAGTACAGAGCGGCACCAGCGCTGGGGAATGAGCAGGATTTCAGGTGCGTGATGTGTCTGGGGCCATGGACAGTGGACGCTGAAACTCGGTGTCAGGGCTTTGAAGACAGAGAAGACAGTGCAGCCCTAAAGCTGGAGCCCAGAGCAGTGAAGGGCCAGCTGCTCCTCATGTCCCATCCATCCAGAGCTTCAAGTCCATCTCTAAAATGCAAAAGATTCAGATGAAATGTTGAGGTCAACACACGTTATTAACTAATTGGATAATGTTTTCACGTGTTTTATGGGCGAAAACCATGTCAGTCAAATCGAACCAGTAGTCTAGGCTGCTTCTGACTAAAAGACTTCAAGTTTGCAACCTGGGGCAGAGCAACTGGAATGGCAGAAACGTTTAAGTCTTCGTTTAAATTGTGATGGCATGCCTCTCTAGTTCAGATAAATTGTAATTCAACAAAACTTTTCTGCCCAGAATGATAGGGCCAAGTACTAGAGAAAAGGTATAGAGTTGATGGAGAAAACTGGAACCTTGCTACTCAACTTGTTGTAAACTAGTAGCTTGAGCAACTCCCAGGAGCATGCTTGGAGACTTAATTCAGCCTGCACTCAGTCTTCCTGATGCAGAATCTACATTTTAACATCTTCAGGTGATCTGTGTGCATGTAAATGTTTGAAGAGCACCGAAATGATGGGCTTAACTTTCTTGGATTTAAATAGCCCCTGTATAACAAAGCATGTAGCAGAAGTTTGTAAAGGCAGCAAAATTTCAGGGAACCTTTATGCTTACTCTGGGACAAACAAAGGTTCACTCTTGCTGAAGCTTGAATAGAGCAGTTAACATGGTAATATTGACGTATTTAGTAATGTATTCACAGTGTTAAGTTCTTTACAAGAACTTGGTGAGTCAAATACAAGGCCCAACTTGGGTAATGCATTTATTTGGTAATCAGTAAATTACTTTATATAGTCAGTAAATTGTTGAATTCTGGACAACAGATAAGATCATTTGCTTTCATGTGTTTTTTTTCAATATTGCACTCAGCCTCAAGTATAAATTGAATAGAGTGACCTTTTGGTACTCTATGAAATTGACTGCATTTCCTAAGATTCTGTGGTTTCAATTACCATAAATTTTTGATATTGGGTCCACAGTCATTGCACTGGCCCCAGAATAACAATATCTTGTCATTGTTTTTGTCAGCAGCAGTACAGTGTGTTGTTACTAATATGTGTGAGAGCACACGTGAGTGTGTATTTGTGAGTGCGTGTATGTTTCCAATCAGAGGTTCATGATGTCGGGTACACAAACAATATGCTGTTTACCTAAAACAAATCTTAATCATTGAGTGGATTGCAAATTTTGAGTGATTTTTGGCCCAATGATGGAAACTGTGTTCTAGGTTGCTTGGTGGATCTTGAATGTGTGAGATGGATAAGTCAATTAGTGGTTCTTCAGTTTATTAGCAACTTAATTGTCAGAGTGTAATGAAACTTCTGAACTGCAACAACTCATTAGAAGCAATGAAACATGTGACTTTTTTTCTAGAAAACTTTTCAGTGAGATCTTGAAAATAAAATTAACAATCAGGTTTAAATTTATGCCAGCAAAAGTACAAGGATTTTAAATTCTTCCATAGGAAAAATGCTTGAGAGAAGTTGGAATCCTTTAGGAGAGAAAAACTTGGGTTCAAATTCCCACTGTAGCACATGCTCGTTACCTAATTGTCGTCTCCTTGAGTTACTTACTCTCTTCAATCCTCAGTCTCCTCCTCTGTAAAATGGTGATATAAAGTCATTTCAGGACAATTATTATGCAGCTAGAAGGAAATAGTGCTGAAGGATAGCACTTTCATTCATGAGCACCATTGTCACTTTTTTCTCAGCCTAGATGTTTTTCTTCTCTTGCCTTTATCTTGAAATGAGTTCGATTTTATTTTTTAAGATTATAGGTAGATTCATTAAAAATCGTGTAGCCTGTCATATTATTTACTAGTCAGGAGGTTGTATCTTGCTGTGATGCTTGTGCTTTATATATATTGATGGTTTCTGCCTAATCAGTAGTTCACTTTTTAGTTCCCTAGTAGATTATGGTTATTTTTATTTGGCCTTTATGGCAATTATTACTGTGATGACTGTCACAGGAGCTCAAAGGGAAATCTTGTTTTCCTGATAGTGCTTTATTATAGCTACAGATCCCAAAGAAAGTCTGGGCAATGTTTAAGAATAAAGAGCTATTGAAGAGTTGTGAGTGGTGATTAAAACTTTAATTCATATTTCAAAGACAGTAATTATTTTCTGAAGTTCACAGCCCAAAAGAACAGTAAAATGTGAAAAGAGTATTTCATTTCTAACTAAAAATGAGAATAACATTATGGGTTTTTCCATTTACTTCTAATTCCATTTTTTAATTTTAATTTTTGTTTTTCTCCATATTTCACTTTTTGCTATGTCTCTACCTTCATTCACTGCGTCAGTAATTATTACTCTGTAGACCAGTGAATATGAGTTAGCCAGGATGCTGTAAACTTCATGCAGACAGGGAGATACCTGAGATTCCTGCTAACCAAGAACATTTTCTAAATTTACAAAGGAACAATAGAAGGAATGAGTAAATAAAGTCAAGTCAAACATGGCCCTGGCCTTCGGGAAGCTTCATTGTGTTTCATAGCCTCTTTTCTTTTCTTTTGTTTTTTTTATTGAGATAAAATATCTGTGTATATTTATGGGAATAGTATGATAATTCAATATGTGTATACAATATATAATGATCAACTACTACTTCAAAATTATAAAGAATTTAATGAAGTATCTACTATATTCATCAAAGACTTTTTTCACCAGTCTTATTTTAAAATTAGATGAATTAATTTGTTTCTTCCTCTATCTTCAAATGCAGTAAATTTTCATATCCTTTGTTTATATTTCCTATGATTCAGTGGATCTTTATTGGTTTTTAAAATGATATTTAGTCCTAGTTCAGCTATTCCAAGTTGAAGGTACTATCTGGGAGCCAGGGTATGAAACCCAATTTATAAAGACTCTGTAATTGACAATGTGAAATAGGAAGAAAAAGGCTAAAGGTGTAGGGAAAGTGGGAAGGGTAGGGGAAAGGGAATAAGGGAAAAGAAAAAAATATGAGAAAATGAAAAAACGCAAATAAAGTGTTTGTAGACAGGGAGGGGAGGAGGGGGTGAAGGGAGGGCAGGGACAAAGGGAAAAAATGAGAACCAAGACCTGTCATGTAAAGGTACAAGATCCCAACAATAAATGTAACCGTACTGTATACCTAAAATGTACCAATAAACTCAATTAAAAATATATATAAAGACTCTGATAGGGATCTTCTTAGGTTGATCTTCTTAGATTGATTTCTTATGTAATATAGTTTCGTGGGGTTTCTAAATTTTATTCTTTTATTGACATTATAACATTTTGAAAATTATTTTAATAAGGGACATCATTACCAAAATAGCAGGGAATATTTATATGGTGTTTTATGAGGCTCTTTATGCCCAATATTTCATTTAATTCTTAAGGCAATGTGATGAAACAACTATCTCCATTTTTACAGTTGACAGCGCTGACACTGAAGGTCCAAAGTGCCTTCACCAATGACATAGGCCTGTATGTGGTGAAATTAAAGCTCCTATCTTATTCTTCTAGTGCAAAAATTTTCATAGTGCATATACTATGATAGGAAAAGCAGAAAAACGAGTTGCACTGGATTAATTTTTCAGGAATATTTCATGTTTCCAGGAGCACACTGAGCAACAATTGATGCTCTAGTGACATTAAAATATTTTGCCATTAATTGCTAAAGCCTGATGTTTTCATGCTGTGCCTGTCAGTGAGGGGATCTACTCCAGGGCCATCCCAACCTGATAGCATCAAATCTTTCAGCCCTGGAATGGTTTCAACCCTCTAACCGTTGATATATCTGGGCCGTAAGGACTCTGGACTAGGTTAGTGGGAGAGCTTTGCATTGGCTCTTCTGCTTGTGTGGCTTCGCTGTACAAACACTGATACTGACTTTTATAGGTTATCTTCGTCCACCTTGCTGCTGTGAAATGTGAGAAATAAATTTTAAGTATTCAGCCATATAAGCATAATACAAATTCAGTAAATAGTTTTAAATGGTTTTATCTGAAAACCATGACTCTTCGTACTATATTTTAATATAATGCTTGTTATTTTGCTTTTCTTGCATCTAATAACCTTTTAAGAGAGCCATGGGAAACTTCACTGTTAGCTTCTTACAGATGAGAAATTAAGACCCAAGGAAGGTAAATCCAAAGCCAGCTCCATAAGGTTGAGTCAACCTGGACTGACTTTGGTTAATTATTTAGCCACACTTTAGGTTTTCTCTGACCCCTCTTCTCCCATGCTACAAACACTAGCAGACAGCTTGAATTTTATTTTAATGTTTTAAATTTGTAAGTACAAACATGATCCTTATTGAAAGATTAGAAGAAGTCAAAGTGATTTAAATTAGAGTCCTCTGAAGTCTCACCTCTTGGAACACATTGATATTTATTTCTTTAAATGTTTCTTAGTGTATATACCTAGACCATGGGTTTGATGAGTGCTGTTTGCTTACTTCCTGATTGACAACAATACTGAATTCATTTTAAGAAATACCTATATCATCATTTTCATTGACACAAAGCATTTGAACATACACATTCCCCTGGGTGCCTTTTTATTCCACATACATGCTGCATGGCTTGCCCAACCTATGAGCAAAGGCAACAGTAGTGTGGTCTGTGATGGCATTCTTAATAAAGGGCTGAGTGTGATGTTGGCCTCCATGGGGGGAGGCTCTTACTTGGTGGGTGTCCCTGTCACACCAAAGAACGCTATTCAGTGGACTGCTAAGTACTAAAGTAAGGTCTGGGTTGATAATTGAGGGGAACTGGACCTCAGGAGATGAAGCATCCACGTTTCATGGAACAAGTGAGGGAGTGTGGGCATCTTGGGGTGAGTCAGCTGGTCCTCACTGGTGGACCAGCCTTCTCGCTTCAGACTGAGAAATAGATCAGAGCAAGAGTTTCCACCTTTCCTCAAAGACTCTTTTCTCAGCTTTAAATCCCACTGGAGGAGCTTTTAAAAATATCAGTTACAATTTCCAAAGATTCTGTCCAAGCATAAACACTTTCTTCAATGCACACATGATTCCATTATGTAGCCAATGTTGAGAGTTACTGCTTTGTAGGCATCTTTCCTTTTTAAAATAAAACAGAGTCAACAGGAAACTTCTTTGAGTCAAATTTTTGTACTACTAATTATGTTTTCAACAGCTTTAAAGATTTAAGTATTTCTAAGTTATCTCAATATGAAATCTTTTCTAAGAAAGATTTCACATTCATATTCTGCTTTAGTAAATAAACCTGATTTTTTAAATGTTTGGCTTTCTTAACTACAAGTAGAGTTCTTATTGCTTTATCTGTTCATTTATTCCTCGCAGTTGTTTTTCATGTGTGGAGGTAATTTATTTTGTAGTCATCTCTCTTCTTCTGCTAGAATAAGCTCTCTGAGGGCAGGGAGTTCCTAATTATTTTGTTCTCTGCTGTATCGCCAGTGTCAAAAATGCTTGGTTTATGGTAAGTACTCAATAAATATTTGTTAACATTTTTTACACTCATTTTGATGCATGAGTCCGGATTCCTACTGCCCAAATTTTAGGAACTATTGAAAACAGAGATTTAAAAATGAATAATTTCAGTCCACTATTTATTTAGAACTTAATGCCATAGAATTTTACATTTACAATATTTTAAACTATGCTGAGGTTTATAGAAGGGAAATAACAAGTGCAAGAGAAAGATACTCTGCTATTATTTTTTTCTTACTCTCCTGGGAAGCAACACGGTATATTAGCAAACTAAAGCTCATTGGCCCAGAGCAAATGCACACTTACATCAGTATATGACACACCTCGAAAAGCCTGTTTAACACTTTGGGTGTCTGCCTTTCCTCTCCAACATCATATCACCAGATAAGCTGACTCTTTGTAGCTGTAACTATTCGGAGTTTCCATGTCACTATGTACTGTCGTCATGTGAGCCATTAAAGGGCAGTCTTTAAATCATTTGTTTTCTCTCCTTTTGTTGTTCTGTAATTCTTAAATTTTCATCTGAATTGATTTGCCCCTCTGTTGTCATTTCCCATCCTGTTCCAGGGGTCTGTGCTTTTTAAATCCCATTGTCAAATTCAGATTTTAAAAAATGCCCCCTTTGGTGTCATCAGCCACTTTGCCCAATCTGATGTCACATGGTGTTTTACTGTGCGTGTTCACACTTGCATACAGATCACTGGTCACCGTGAATGAGTCTGCCTTTAGAACTGATCTGGTGTAGAGCATTTAAAGATTCCTCATGAAAGTTACACTTGGCCTGGCATTAAAAGAAGCTCAGTTTCTAAATCCCAGGAGATTGCAAACTTACTTTGATGCTTAGGGAGCCTAAATGCATATAGAAGTCTTAGATGGAAAGTCACTGCAAATATGAACCCTTCTCATTGCATTTATTTGGCAAGTAGCTATTGACAACCCACTGCTCTGTACAGAACACTTCAGGGGACATGAAAGTTGCTCAAGGAATCTGAGGTCCAACCTCAGGCTCTAAATGGCTTCTGCTCTCCTGGGGAAGGGCCAGGGAAGGCACAGAGGATTACCAGGAAGAACACTTCGATTTCCTTTACCCTACATGGCCCCACAGAGAGGATAGCCTTGCCTCTGTACAGCTTCCAACCACCTTGAGATGATTTTCTTGTTCTGGTGCTACTGCCAGCATATTGCAGTAATCAGAGCACTCAACATTTTCTGTATCTCAGTGTACCCAACCCGCAGTACCCTACAGAGCCAGGTGCCAAAGATCTGCAGCTGCACAATTTTACACATATCTCCTGGTGCTAAGTCTTTATGAACAAGTAGCACTGACCTTTATGATGATGCTTTCTAAGCACTTCTTTTAGGCAGAAAATGTATGTGTGGAAAGAATTTATCAGCTGTAATAGGAAAGTATTAAACCTTGCTTACATAGTCAATCTGAAGAATACTGCTTATGCCTATGTTTAATAGAGTCTGATAATTTGCTACAATAAAGCCTATGCATTACCTACAATGGCTTTATTTCTGTAGTTCTGTTGCTGATGTTCCAACAGATTAGTGCTTATTTGTAGTGTTGCTGAAATGTTTTGGCTATGCCCCCTTCCCATGTATACCTAAATGTAAACTATGAAAACTTAATTTCATACAAATTGCAAGTTCCTATATGATCTTTAAATTTGCTTTTACTCTTTTCTCTGCCCAGGACATTTCTTTTTCAGCTATTAGGGCTTGCTGCTTCAAATGTCATCTCTCTATATAGACACAGAGACACAGACATACACACATATGCATATCTGGAGTTATTAATGGGCCTTAAGTATGTATTTTATATTCTATCTGCACATATAGATGTGTATTAAATATACACTGTATAATATCTATCTATCTATGTAACCTGTACATCCATCTATGTGATCTACCTATTCAGCTATCTTTATATTTAGAAAGGGCTGATTTGTCTATTGTCAGCCATTCTCTCTTAAAATAAAATGCAAGTTTCTAGAGAACAGATCTTTGCATAGAGTAGGCACTGATATATATATATAAAATCAATAATATAATAATATAATAATATCTGTATGTATTCATGAATGCAAATATAAGTCTGCATGCTTGTGCACAAATAGAGTGTGTGAAATATAGATATCACAGTTGCATGTAGTGTGGATTTCAGAATATCACTCCCTGCATCTACTTTGCCAAGTTACTGATCAACACTTGTCTTGATACACACTATATGGATTTCTGAGCATTCATATTTAATAGTTTTGATATTACGCTTATAATTTCCATATGTATAAATATATTATGTAGAACATATTTTTCCTCCTTAATTTGCTTATATTCTATCCCTACATTTCCATATCATCATCAAGTGTGTTACCTCCATTATAAAATGTTTTTCAATAAATCCATATTTTGATTCACTTATTCTGAACTAAATTTAGTGCATGGAGATGATGACAAACATAGTTCCTCACTTTCTATCAGACACTGTAAAGGTTGCATGGAGTAGTTCAGCTGATTCTCAAAATAACCCTATAATGTATGTGTTGTAATGTACTTCTTAGACATGAAATCTGAGATTCAGAGATGTTAAGTGTCTTGCTGAAGGCCACATACTCTGTAAGTGATAAACTCAAGTTTCCAAATTGGGCGATTTAATTTCTTTTTAAAATCATTTTTAATTTTACCAATACAATTTAGATTTGCATAATGATCACATTTATCGTAGGGAATTTGTACCTTTACATGATGTGTCTTGATTCCTTTTTCCCCCATTCCCCTCCCTGCCCTCCATTTAATCCCTCTCCTTCCATATTTACAAAAAGCCCCACTTTCCATTTTTTCCTTTTTTTCCTCATTATTTTCCTTAAGCAATTTAATTCCGAAGTCTATATTTTTCTTCATTTCCTCTTTCATAAGAATATAAAAATATTACAAGGCCTCGATGGTCTAGAGTGCATAATGGAAGTTGGATATTAGAAAAATATGATATACAAATTGAATTCACCTAAAAATGTGAGACTAGGGAGCAGAGTGAGGCAAGAGGGTTGACTGGGGGATGCAAATGACCAAAGTATAATAAGTAGAGATACAAATCAGTCAAAATAGCACTAAGCAGGAAATTCTATATCCAATATAAAAGTGAAAATAAATCCTTAAGAAGTCTAGTGCATTAGTTTACTTTCCATTGCTGTAACAAAATACCTGAGGATGGATATAAAGAAATGAGATTGATTTAGCTCACCATTTTGAAGGTTCAAGGCATGGTACCAACCTTTGTACTAGGCTGTGGTGAGGAATTCCTGGGCTGAATCACATGGTAGATGGCATCATGGTGGGAGTGTGTGTGAAAGGGAGAAAGCACATGGTAAGACAGCAATCCAGAGTGATTCAGGAGTTAGGCTCACACTTTTATAGCAACCATCTCACAAGAACTAAACAAGATCCCATGGAAACACTCTTACTCCCTCTTGAGGGCCTACCCTTAATGACCTACAGACCTCTACTAAGCCTCATCTCTTAAAGATCCCACATCCTTTTTACATGGTCATACTGGGGAGCAAGTTTCCTACACATGGACCCTAGAGGGACGAAACACACCCAGACCATAGCATCTAGACGTGTTTAGGAACTCTGTTAAAGTACATAGAGGGAAGCTGATCAGAATCATGCTGGAATGATAACCTATAAGAATATAATCATATTAATAGAAGATATTGAGAATAGGAATTCACATAGAATAAATAAAAATATTAATTGCCATGAAGAATTGTATGTGTACCTGTGTGTGTGTGTGTATGTGTGTGTGTGTGTTATTGGATGAATCTAGCATTGTAAGTCTAGAATTATAAATTGATTTATACACACTCAGAAGCCACAAAGCAGCAAATCACCCAAACTTGGTTGATTAGCAGAGTCACTTGGGCTGCTAATCAGAATTGCAGAATCCTGGATTGTTCCTCTAGGGCAGTCATTCTCATGTAAGAGCAGTTTGCCTCTAGGGGATATTTGGCAATACCTGGAGACATTTTTGACTGTCATAACTGTGTCGGTACTACTGACATCTAATGAGTTAGAGACCAGGGATGTTGTTAGCCATCCTAAAATGCATAGGACAGTCCCCCACGACAAAGAATCATCTAGCTCAGACTGTCAACGGTGCTGCAATCAAGGAGCTATGACCCAGTGATTTTGATCTAGTGCTTCTCAATGAGGTCCAGACATGTGCATTTCCATCCAGGTACAAAGGTTGTTCTGACATAAATATGCTTGGAGATATAAATATGAGCTGGATTTGTTGACAATACCTTGTAGAATAGAATATGCTTAAAGAAGTCCTTGAGGTAGCATAGCATATGAATAAATGAAGGGGAAGGGGAAGAATGTTCTAATAGAGCCAGTCACATCCAGGGGAAACACAGATAGGCTATGAGGTAACATGGGCCAGCAATAAATAGTGAAGAGCAATTTCAAAGAGCCACCTCTATATAGAAGATGAACTCTGCTGCATGGGCTGCATCTTCATCTTCCAGTTTAATTTGTATCTGTTGATATAACTGATCTGTCTTCTTTACTCTGTATGGTGTAATTTGAAGACAGATTGAAATAGCCTATGTTTACTTTTTTCCATTAAGTTTATTGTTACATTTAAAGCAAACAATACAGTTACATTTATCATTGGGATATTGTACCTTTACATGACAGATCTTGGTTCTTGTTTTTTCCCCATACCCCTGCCTTCCCTTCACCCGCTTCACCCTTCCCTATTTACAAAGACTTTGTTTTCAGTTTTTCACATTTTTCTTTCCCCTTATTTCCTTTCCCCTCCATTTCCCACTTCCCTTTTAGCCATTTTCTTCCTATTTCACACTCCCAGTTATACCATTTGAACCTTATTTACACTTTTAGTTTTTCATACCAGAGAGATTATTCAATATTTACTCAAGTGTGTCCTATTTCACTTAAGAGTATAGCCTCAATGTGCATCCATTTAGCTATACAAATGTCTCTAGTTTCTCATTCTTTATGGCTGAGTAGTACTCCATCTTATAGAAAAACCACATCTTCTTTATCCAGTTTCCAGTTGAGGAGCATATGGGTTGTTTCCAAGTTTTAGCTGTTACAAACTATACCACTATAAACATGGGTGAGCACATATAACTGTGGTATTATTCTTTAATTCTTTTGGGAAAATAACCAGCAGAGAAATAGCTGGGTGAAACGGTACCTCTAATCCTAGTTGTTTGACGTATCTCCATATTTATTTCCATAGTGGTCACACCAGTCTGCACTCCCACCACCAGTGAAGAAGGCTTCCTTTTTCCCCACAACTCCACTAACATTTGTTATTGGTTGATTTCTTGACAGCAGTCATTCTTTCTGGGGTGAGGTAGAATCTCAGTGTTGTTTTCATTTGCATCTCTTGAATGAATAGTGATGTTGAATATTTTTTCATATATTTATTTGCTGCTTTTACTTCTTTGAGAAATGTGTGTTCATTTTGGATGCCCAGTGTTTTATTTCCTCATTGAGTTTATTGGTACATTCTAGATATACAGTACAGTTACATTCATTATTGCGACCTTGTACCTTTACATGAGAGGTCTTGGTTCTCATTTTTTAACCTTGTCCCTGTCCTCCCTTCACCCCCTCCTTCCCTTCCCATTTACAAACATTTCATTTCCATTTTTTCATTTTCTCATATTTTTTCCTTTCCCTTATTACCTTTTCCCTACCCTTCCCATTTTCCCTATACCTTTAGCCCTTTTCTTCCTATTTCACATTGTCAATTATCCCATTAGGATCTTATGTACTATTATAGTTTATTCATACCAGAGAAATTAGTCAGTATTTGCACATGTGTGTGGATGCCCAGTTTTCAATCGGGTCTTTGCATTGGAGGACTCTTAATTTTTTTAGTTTTTTATATATACTAGATAGTAGTCCTTTGTCTGAGGAGTCAATGGTAAAGATTTTTTTCCCACATTGTAGATATGTTTACTCTTTTGTTCTAATAATCTCCTCCATAAAATTTTACTACATAAAGAGAGTGAGATAATTATTTTATCAGATCTCTTTGGTTTGTTATCAAATTCTGCTTCCCATTAGTTAAATGATTTGGGGGTACTAATTGCTTTAATGGACAGTTTAAATGAAATAATGGATATCTAGAAATTAACTCAGACACGTATGAGGAGAAATCAAATATACAGTGTATGTTTAAATTTTTTATTACAGTAAAAGAGACGTTGGCATTATTCCCCTCAAAGCGATCCTTCTTTTTTTTTTTTTTGAACACACTTATCCCATTTTTATTGGCACTTTCTGAAGCAAGTCTAGAGGTTTTCCTTCCTGACTGCCTTTACCAGATGTGATAAAAAATGTGGTGAATGCCACTGCCAAGTTCCATCCAAGAAAACGGTCTTGTAAAAACACTATAGTGTGTCCTCATCCACCTTATTCATTGTGTGTGACACTGTGTTATTTTTGACTTGTCCCAAAGTCAAAATGATGATGGAAGGTAAATGTTTTGAGCTGATTCAGGGCATTGAGACAGCCACAACACAGCAATTAAATACAGTGGACCCTCAAGTTATAATTGGCCTGACATATGAACAACTTGGTTAATTAGGTTAATGGAAGATTCAACTGCCACTTCTTATCTATAGCATGTACCCAGGTAAACATTCACATCTCAGGTGTATTGACTTACAACCAACTTGAGTTACAACCAGCCCTCAGGAACTGATCAAGTTTGTAAGCAATGGTTCTCTGTAGGCTGCATGAGAGGACTTCCAGAACTGCTTCAGAAAGTGGCAACTAGGAGAAGATAAGTGTGTTCAATTCCAGGTGGAGTAACTTGAAGATAATTATGGATAATGTGTCTATTATTGTAATAAATATTTTTAAATTTAAATATTCATGATAAGTTTTGATCACAACTCATCAGGAAAATTCAGTAAAATCGCACTGCTATCACACTGTTACTTTTTAGGTTGAAATAACATTTACCTAAGAGAATTATAACATTAAGTGAACAGGAAGAAATTAAAATTTGGATTCAAGACAGTCATTAGTATCTTATGATAAATCTTAATAACTGGTTATTTTGTACCTTGTTTTGACCAAAGAGGATTGAGAAAATCCTCTTTTACAGAAATGATTTGTAGATTGTAAATGTAAGTTATAGATTTTAAACTTCTCACTTTCACTTTTTAATACTTTTTCCCTAAGTTTAACAGAAAATGATTCTATTTGGGTAGTTTGTGCAGTAGTGATCTCCACTGTGTTCATGATAAAATAAACAACACATTTGAGTGAGCATGATGCTCTGTAAAAATAGTTATGTTGGATTTCAATACAACTATATGGACAGTCAAAATATGTACAACCATATTCACAGTCAATCCTTCCCGCAACTGTACTAATGGTATTCATGTGTGGGTTCCATAGAACACAGTCTTAAAACTTGTGGTTAGGATTAAAATGTATTCCCTGCTTGCAGATGAGTGTGATCGGTGGCAAAGCAGCTCAACCTGGTCTTGATCGACTGCATCAATTGTTTTCCTTGATTAGTGAGCTGAGTCTCCTGCATGGGTAGATAGGAAGCTTATCTGGTAGGATTTTATCTTCACAAAACCTTCTTGGCTCTTCCAAGATGGGCGCAAATTGCCTGCTTAGTGATGTTTTCCAATCCCCTTCCAAGCAACAGAATCAGAATGGATTAATCTCTGCCTTTAGAAGGCCCACCCAAATCCCATGCAAAAGATGAGTATTACAGTCACTTTTATATTCTCAGAGCCCAAGGGATAATTTCAGAATTAGAATCCAGAATCCCACTAAGAATATATTGGCTGCTTGCCTGGCCTATTAACTGGCATATGTGAAACGAATGCAAGCTAAGTTTAACTCATAGTCTAAAATAAACATCGCTAAAAGCATAAATATGCTGGGGTAAGAGGAGGTGGGAATCATAGAGAAAACAATGAAAGAAAAGTAAAAGTTACATTATATTCTCAGGACATCTTAGTTGTTCTTTTTTTCATTTCAGATAAGCATCTACTATTATGCCAAGTACCCTTTTTGTTTTGTTTTCCAGTGCTAGGGATCAAATTCAGAACCTCACACATATATGCTAAGCAATCCCTCTACAACTGAGCTATAGCCTCAGCCTTACAATCAAGTAATCAAGTATCTTAACAGTAAGCAAACAGGTCAAAGAGAGTTCTTATTTATAATTGAAGAACAAGAGAAATCACTATGCTGTGTGTGTGTGTGTGTGTGTGTGTGTGTGTGTACTAAATTAGGAAAGTAGACAGAATGTGTCCAGAGTGTTGGGAAGTTCTCACTGAGAAGGTGGTACTTGAAAGCATGAGAGAATGGAGAGGAATCCATGTGATCATTTGGCAGAAGACAGAAGACCCTTTGGGCAGAAGTAGAAAGATCTTGAGGCAGGAGGATGCCGAACATTTTTATCCACCAGTGATAAGGTCAGAGAGATTGAAAAGGACTTCAGCTGGCAAATGGATAGTGACAGGGGTGGATGATGTCCCAGTACAGGACAGCCATACATTAAGGTAGCTGGCTAGCTCAAGTTAAACTGGATAGTTGATTAACTCTCAAAAGTGTACAGTTTGGTGAAACACTCTTAGGATTCTGGCTTTTCCTCCTAGAGATATAAGAATCCACGGGGGTAGAATAAGAGGAGGAGCAAGACATAACTTAAGTTCATCAATTCATTTAGTTTTCTGTGTTGAGATTGGAGTATGAGGTGAGCATTGCAAGAAGCAATGGTGAATCTTGGGAAGCCCAGAAGAGCCTGTAGGACCATCATTCTGGGATATACAATGCAGCTAGAGAGCTGAGTGGTTCCAGTGAAAGACATGCAGCAAGCTGGCAAGGGAGAATAGAGCTAGGGTCATTCTCCTGACTTGTGGTTTTAGGTTCTTTCCCTTATTCCCAGTCTTTCTCTTAAACTTGAGGATGAATGGAATGCCTTGCTGGCTTTTCTCAGATCTATTAAATCTCCAGTTAAAGGACACAATTCAGTGTCTTCCTCTTCCCTCCATGAGAAATAGGCAAATAATTTCTTTTTGCTCCCCCAATGACTCATTTTGCCTAAAGATATCAGGATCATTTAGGCCTTTGTATTGAACTTCTGTTTACACATTGGTTCATAAACCCTCTCCATATAATGAATTTCACATATTCAATACATGTTTATTAACTTGTGAATGTGTGATGTAAGCTAATAAGTTAGCATGGAGTCTACCTACAGATGTGAAAATGAATTTTATGCTTACCTAAACAGGAGCATACACCTTTGTGGGAATTAAATGGATTCCCATGTGCATAACTATGTCTATGTATATATTCCATAGGCTGTACATATGGATTAGTGGATTACTTTAGGTACTCATCCTACTGAATGGTGTGAGAGCTAGGAGCCTCTCACTATTGCCATCGGGACTCCAGCCACATTTAGTTTAATGTGTGAGAAGATAGGTAGACTTGTAGTGGGTGACCACAGTTGCATGTAAGAAAAGCAAGACTATCATGGATTACAGACAGTAAAAATAGAGAGAGAGAGAAAGTTGTTTAAAAATGGTGTTCAAAATATTTAACAGCCTCTTCTACAAAGGCCCAGACCATGCAGGTTGCACATGTGAAATAAACAATCAAGGATATAATGTCTGTCCTGTACACAAATAACAGACTCACTGAGAGAGAAATTAGGGAAACAATGCCTTTCATAATAGCATTCAAAAAAATGAAGTAACTAGGAATCCATCTAACAAAAGAAACAAAAGACCTCTACACTGAAAACTACAGCACTCTGAAAAAAGAGATAGAAGAGGATGTGAGAAAATGGAAAGATATCCCCTGCTCCTGGGTAGGAAGAATCAACATAGTGAAAATGGCCATGCTACCAAAACTGCTATACAGATTCAATGCAATGCCAATTGAAATTCCAACACTATATTTCACAGAACTAGAAAAAAGAATCCAAAAATTCATTTGGAACCATCAGAGACCTAGAATAGCAAAAGCCACCCTAGGCAACAGACACATGGCAGCGGGTATAACAATTCCCAATTTGAAACTATACTTCAAAGCCACTGTGATAGAACAGCATGGTACTGACAAAGAAACAGACCTGAGGATCAGTGGAACAGATTGGAAGACACAAAAAGGACTCCAGATGCACTCAGCTACCTCATCTTTGATAAAGGAGCTGACCATCCCCACTGGAGGAAGGATGGCCTCTTTAATAAATGGTATTGGAAAAACTGGATCTCAACCTGCCAAAGATTAAAACTAGACCCTTATCTTTCACCATGCACTAAATTAAAATCCAAGTGGGTGAATGATCTAAATATTAAAACAGAAACATTAAACTTGCTGGAGGATAAGTTAGGCAGACCTCTGGAAGACATTGGCATAGGAAAAGATTTTATGAACAAATCCTCAGTTGCACGAGAACTATCAGAGAGAATCAACAACTGGGATCTCATCTTATTAAAAAGCTTCTGTACTGCAAAAGAAATCATCAACAGAACTAAGAGACAACCTACAATGTGGGAAAAAATTTTTACCAGCTGCTCCTCAAAGGACTGTTATCTAGAATATATAAAGAACTTAAAACAATCAGTCCCCCCAAATAAAAAGGCCCAATTAAAAAACGGGCATCTGAAATGAACACAACATTTCTCAGACAAAGAAGTAAAAGCAGCAAGTAAATATATGAAAAAATGTTCCACATCACTGGTCATTGGAGAGATGCAGATGAAAACAACACTGAGATTCCACCTCACCCCACAAAGAATGGCTGCTATCAAGAAATCACACAATAACAAATGTTGGCGGGTTGTGGGGAGAAAGGAACCCTTCTCCATTGTTGGTGGGAGTTCAGACTGATGCAAACACTATGGAAATCAATATGGAGATACCTCAACGAACTGAGACTAGAGGTTCCATTTGACCCAGCCATCCCTCTTCTGGGTTCTTTCTAAAAGAATTAAAAGAATTATACTAGAGTGATATATGCACACCCATTTTTATAGCGGCACAGTTTGTAATAGCTAAAACTTGGAAACAGCCCATTTGCCCATCACTTGGAGACTGGATAAAGAAGATGTGGTTTTTCTATTAAATGGAATACTACTCAGCCATAAAGAATGAGAAATTAGACTCATTCATAGGAAAATGGATACATATTGAGGATATATTCCTAAGTGAAATAAATAAGTCACACATATGTAAATACTGAATAGTTTCTCTGGTATGAATAAACTGTAATAATAGTGCATAAAATCCTAATGAGATAACTGACATTGTGAAATGGGAAAAAAAGGGCTAAAGGTGTAGGGAAAGTGGGAAGGGTACATGAAAGGTAATGAGGCAAAAATATGCGAAAATGAAAAAATGGAAATAAAGTGTTTGCAAATGGGGAGGGGAGAAGGGGGTGAAGGAAGGTCAGGGACAAGGGGAAAAAATGAGAACCAAGACCACCTGTCATGTAAAGGTACAAGATCCCAGTGATGAATGTAACTGTACTGTATGCCTAAATTGTACCAATAAACTCAATAAAGGAAAAAAATAATAATAGTTGAACAACAAAAAGCAAAAGGCCTCAAATTCTGTTTCATTTGGTTTATTCTGGGTTATTTTTAAATTTCATTTCAGAAAAAGAAGTATTTAGTTTTTCTTTATTTTAATTTCTACTTCCTGTGAATTTTTGAATGAAATGTACACAATTAAATGCAAAATTTATGCATGCAAACACTTTTTGTCAATTTGTACATGAAACGTAGGAAGAGGTCTAAAGCTTTATGTATGGAGATTCAGGAAAGGGACACCTATGATCAGTCGTATTCCTTATTTTAATTCCTAAGTTTATCATAAAAGTTACTCCTCCATTTAGTTATTTGAACTCCTGGTGGGAACCAGTGAAACAGATAATCCAAAACAGTGGATAATCCAAAAATGTCATTTATACTTGGCTTCAGAATATACTACCAGATGTTGCTCTAGCAGATTTCCCTTCCTAATTAGGTCTCACTTAAAGTAGAAGTTAATTTTGTCTTCATTAGCTGTTTCCAAATCAGCAGGATGGGGCAAGGAGGAAGCCCAGAGCATGCTGGGTATTTGGAGGAAGCTGGCCTTCAGCTATGATTTGGTGGTAGATCGTGCGCAAAGAATGAAGTTCAGATGTGGGTAATCAAGTTGACGGACATATAAAATGAAAATATTTATGAGCACTGTCTCGAAGTGTTCTCAGGCTTTCTCAAATGTTTTATTTATCCTATTAATAATGAGTGGAAAGAATTCCAAAAGTGAATTAGGCAAAAATATCATGAAATTTGTATAGAAAAAAATAGAGGCTAAGTGATTTCTTACACGGATCGATCTCTCAGTAAACAGTATCTAAGAAATTGAAACTGATTAATGAATGATAAGAAGACCCTCTGTTTCCTTCTTATTGATGATTTGAATAATGAGGAAACAAGAATTCTCCTGGCCTAATTCACATTAAGAGAGCTAAGATAATGAAGCTGTGATTAAATGGCTATTAAACTATTTTTATCAAACAGAGATCAAGCGAGTGTGAGAATCTGGGGATGCAGAGTGTAATTGCAATTCTACAAGATGAAAAAAAAATTACTATCATAAGCAGGGCATGGTCCTTCCATAATAGCTTGCATTTAGAAGTCTTTGGGATACCACATGCAGGCTTCACTCTATGGTTCTTCCCCTGGGTGTCTCTTAGCACCCTGTTAGAGGCCCTCTTCTCCTTGAGTTAGTGGATTCATTCACCCTCTGGAGTATGCAGTTGGGTGAGCTCACAATACTATCTTCCCCATTTCATTTAACCAATCAGAAGATCTTTTTGTCAACAGCTCACAAAGATGGAAAGGGCCAGGTGCCATATAGCTGGCCCAGAATTTCAATATGGAGGTGACCCCTGGGTACAGTAAGGGCCACAGTCTACCTGTGCCATTTGAATTATGTCAGACTTAGTAGTCTACATAGGGACACAGCAATCCCAAAGGGCAGCGACACCTCCAAATGAATTATTCTAAAATATCTTTTATTAAAAGTGTAGCATAGTTTAGAAATTTGGGGTTGTTGGAACAAATGTCTGTATTTTATCTGTTCCTGGGAATTCTTTACACCTGGAATGCGGTTTTGTAGATGTATCTTTTCTCTTCCTGGAGAGACCGTGGAGACTGAAGTTTTTCTGGCACACAGAAAAACTTTATTTTGTCACAGAATTATTTATGTGACAAAATAGTAGCAGAATCCCATTATGTGGTGATAACCCAAGGTTGTTAGCCCCCCAGGACCACCACCACCACAACCATAGGAAATGTTGCTTGGTAGGGAAGCAGCTCCACTGTAGAAATACCGGTTGACTGGTCTTTGTTTTACCTTCTCCCACATCCAAGACAGAACTTAATTTGTGTAGCTCCCTGCAGATCCCTTTCTTCTCTTTACTCTAAACCTCTCGGCTTTGCTTTCTTTTCTTTCTTCCTTCTTTTTAACCATAGATGGTTATAGGAAGTATATTCTTGTAAAATACTAATTCCAACAATTGAAGAACAGTATCTGAGCCCGGTCTTTGAAAGGTTATCTTGCAGTGTCATTTTACTGACTAACAATGTATCACCATACCTCGTTACTTGTGAATAGATATGTGTTCATAGGCCAGTGTACTTCATCTGCGGCAAGTTTGATTTATTTGCTCTATAAATTAGGATCAAAGCAATAATGGAAAGTGACATTAATTGTTTAACAGGCTCTTCTTTGTCACATCCATTGCCTTCTATGGGGCATGTGATTGTTGAAACGCATATGAAACGAATCGAAATTGCTGTAGTGAGAGGTAGTGTCCACTCAACTCTATATTTAGAAATCTTTGTTGAGCTTTGATGCAAAAGTGTCATCAGTAAATATCAAGCTTTCTTCCCAAACTTCCATGATTAATAAAACACAAAATATTTCAAATAATAGCAGATTTTTTCCATAATTCAAGAACTTCACTAAAATCAATTATCTTTTAGCGCTTTTCTGAGTTATTCACATAAAGAATGAAACTAAAAATTTTAATAATCGTTTTAAGTGTACACTGTAAGTAGTGAATACAGTTCTACTGATACAAGCTGGTTGAATACCGTCTCTCCATGCACACACAGACACAGACGCACAAACACAATACCAGTTTTCTATCCCACAAATACTCCCGTTCCACTGTTCTAGTAGAAAGGAGAATTAAAGTGGTTGGTGGCTTAATCAGATCTTGTAAATTAATTATGACATTATCAAGCTCCAATATTTCTGCCATTGTATTTGGTATATATTCACTCAGGCTTATTAAAGAAATTGGATAAAACTAGTGTTTAAGTGTTCTTTGTCATTTTGACTTGATTGGAATTGTCTTAGTCTGTTGACACAAGGGATAGAGCTAAGGCGCTATTGTGTTATGTGATTTAAAGCAAATAGCGGCTTTTACTATTGCTGGAAAGCCAAACACAAAATTTAAATCAGGGTAAACAAAATTACTCATTTATTGGTAAACATTCATAACTATTTTTCTTGAGCTGTTTTTAAACCTCAGTGAAAGAAGCCTTTTTGAAAAATTAGTTACCTGGAAAAATGTTCAACTTACTGAAAGTACATATGTGCTCATGTGTAGGTATTTGAAATATTTTCAAAGATTATTTTATTGAAGAATATGATGATATTTATTGTAATGCAGGTCTCATGATTTTGAGACGATTTTAAAAGGTATCCACATTTCATTGAAATACAATTTTATTCAGAAGACATTAATAATCCGAATTAACTGTGTTTTTGACATGTAGGGGAACTCAAAGAGCGGGTGGCTGGAATTTTTGGATTCCAGATTATGACCCTGAGCAGAAAATAAGAGAAACTCTTTTTACTCTTGTCATTAGGATTCCATGGATAGGGTTCAGAAGAATTGAGGCTTGGAGATATTCAATAGGCTTTTGTTACTGAATTGTACTGTTTAGAATTTAATGAAGTAGTCTGCGTCCAGAAGCAAGTGTGCCATTTTGAAATGAACAGCTCCCACTTTGGATCAGGGTTCACCTCTTTATTAGTCTGTACCTTCGTCCCCTCGTCATGCCACATGTGCTCCGTGTAGTTTTCTTGGGATCTCATATCAGAGGCAATCGGGAGAGAGTTATGCAAATGTACAAAATGCCAGTCCACTGTTGGTCAGTACAAATGGCCCTTCTTGGCCTCTTGAATCACAAAGAAAAAGAAGTCTCTCGTTTTATTCCTGCATAGAGACTGATCAGTAATGAGGGAGACAGTTTTTGTGTGGAAGTAGGATGTATACGTGATAAAGCCCTGCCTAATTTCTCTAGTAATACAATTTGATTTTCTGATTAGCTGTCTTATTCTGTGATTCTTGTAATTTTGTCAGGTCAATTAACTGGAGTTCAGTGCTAGAGAGAAAGGCAGTGTGGGCACTGCTGGATTCATTAGATGTCAGCAGCTTAGGTGCATTTTGTAATAGAATCTGCGTGGGATAATTTAGCCCGTATTGTTAATGTCATAGCATGCAGAACTTAAAAAAAAAAAACAAAAAAAAAAAACAGAATTTTGAAGCAGGTCAAATTGGGCAAACAATGTGAAATGCTAAAATAAGGAAAAGCAGTCTGCAAGGTATACATTGTTGGCAGTAAATGCAGATCAATTACTCATCAAATAGTCATTGACTATCTATCTATACTGTGTAACAAACATTGGCATTGACTGTATGGGTGCCTAAGCTTTAGTTTAGGAGTCTTTGAGTGTTCCTGTAGAGTACTGAGCATAGTATTTTTTATAACGAATTTTTTACAGGTTCTTTCTTTCTACCAGGGGGTTATTGGAGGGATAGAGTTTTGTCTTATATCTTTTTGTATAACCAACCTTTGATGATATTGGCATGGAGGAAGTTCCAGAGTTTCTGAAAAAAATGTTAGTCAAACTAAAGAATTCAAGAGAAGCAGCAGTTTTGTTGTGAGATCCAAAGTTTAGGTTTTGGAGATGAGGGAGGTATTATAAAGTAGAAATGTCTAATAGGCAAGTATAGAGATTTATAGAGAGTATAAAGGTTGGAAGAGGTGTCAGGAACAGAAATAAATGATCTTGGAGTCTTCAATAATGAGATTATAATTGAATTCATGAAAGTATTCAGATTCCCTAAGTTTCTGGTTGTATTCCAATGGAAGGTTATCTAAATATTTTAGGGAGTATGTTGTACAGGAGACCTAAACACTGTATATGAAGAGTAAGAGTTGATTAAGATTCCTTCAAGCCCTGAGAGTCTCTAAATGTTCTCTTTTGAGAAAGAAGTTAGAGAAAGAAGGGATGAATGAGCATATGGAAAATGAGTGTGAGGAAGACAGAATCATATACAGCAACATTAACCACTGACTTACCACTTTGCTAAATTTTAGAGCTCAGCAATCTGAGACTGGCACGGGAGAATTATTCATTAATTGTGTGACTCAGACTCAGAGCGAGCTAGGTGTTTGAAGAACACTCTTGGGGTCCTGGTGTGGGCATTTAAGATTTCATATATGATTTATTCACTGGCTTAGACATGGCCAGTCTATGCTGATTAATAGTGTTGGCTAACTCTGAAAGTCAACTCACTTCTATTGTTTTTTTTTTCTTCCTGTTTTTGCAGAAGATAGATGAAGAAAATGAGGCAAACTTGCTAGCAGTCCTCACAGAGACACTCGACAGTCTCCCTGTGGATGAAGACGGATTGCCCTCATTTGATGCGCTGACAGATGGAGACGTGACCACTGACAACGAGGCCAGTCCTTCCTCCATGCCTGACGGCACCCCTCCGCCTCAGGAGGCAGAAGAGCCATCTCTAGTAAGAACCCTTCCTACTCTTTAGCCCGAAATGGAGTTGCCTCTGGCTACCCGCTACGTGGGTATGGTGTAGTAGCAATAAGGTTTGGAGTTTTGATTCAGACTGATGCCAAAACTTTTCCCCAAGCACACTTAGAGTTGCAAATCCTGTGATTCTCTGTATAGAAATATTATAAATATAAAATAGAGTTCGGTGTTACCTCATGTTGAAAGCTTTTGTTGTTTATGTGTGGTGCTTCTATTTCTTGGTATTACTTCTGTTCATGGTGAAAATTTAGAAAAATTAGACAACTAAAAGAGACTAAAAATTTACCTGTGATTTCCAAAAACGTCTAGTATAGAATGATCAAAGTCTTCTCCTTTTTATTTAAAGTAGATCATGAACATGAAGGTGAAATTTTAGCTATATACATAATTTTTAGTAGTTGAACAGAATAAAATTTTATTGTAAGGAAATATTGTGATTTGTTAAGCAATCTTTATGTTTGGATAGGTGGGTTTTTTTCCCTCCTGTTTTTCACTAACACAACCTGTATAATAATTGACATGTTTGCATTTTTATCTTATGCATACAATTCTATAAATAGAATCAACAGATAAAGGACTATGCAATATTTTAAAACTTTGGATCCTGGGCCCATATTTCTTATGACGATTGAAAGATAATAGCACATTTGCAAGCTAAGTAACTTAAATTAATGGTAGGCAATGAAGAGTGAATTTGTTGGCAATAAAGAGTGAAATTTCTTCTCAACACAGTGCTTGACCGAATTCTATTAGTTCTAAGACACAGTTTGCCTTCACATCTATGGTAACCATTTGTCATTTACCATAAGTCTGACGTAGGAACATGCTGTGAAAATTATAGAATCCCTTCATCCAGACTTTGATAATGTGCTTTGACATGCCATTTAAAGGTTGTTTCTCTCATATCTGTAAGCTTTTAAATGTTAAAATAATACCATGTAGATATACAGAGACTTTAGTTGTATTCTTTTGTATTTTGAGATTTCTGGTCTTCTGGAGAATATATCAGAAGTAATTGCTTCTTATTTATTCTCAATTTGTCAGTATCATTTGCTTAGTGCGCTGATTTTTTTATGTTAATATCTGATGATTTTCATTTGCACCATTTGTTCAATTGGGAGGGTTCTCTTTGACTCAAAGACATCTGGCATGTCATGGCAGGGAGGTCCTTAAGAGTCATTTAGACAAATGAAGAAAGAGGTCAAAAAATAATAAATGCTTTGACCACATTTAAGTAACAGGCTAAGCTGCAGCACTCTAAATGCTTTCTTTCCTTTCTGAAATCAGTGATAGCCACTGCTTTCTCCTATACATTGTTTGAATCAGTAAATTTGTGTATTCCATATGTGAATCACAGTTCAAAGCATTATGGAGTTTTGCATTTATTAACACTTGACTCATTTTGGTTTTAGAAGGGGAAATGAGTATCTGGTCTTGTCCTCAACTCATTTAGCAAGGGAGCATTTTTTAACTCGTGCAGTAGTGATTTGGAAGTCATTTTAAAAATAATTGCTTTATTTTGTCTAAAACAAATTTTCAAATATTAAGAGTAATGATGCAAGTCTCAAATGTAGGAAAAGTAGTTTCGTAGTAATGCTAAACTTGTTCTTACCATTAAAAATATGTTTCCTTTAGCACTAACATGGTAAGGTGTGATATAATTAAATAGTGGCAAAATTAATGTTATCATTATAATTAGTTAATTTAAGTTTAAAATTTCAATGATATAGTCTAATGCTTAGGCAATGTATAACTTGTCTCTCTTTCTTCTTTGCTGATGTATTTCTAGCTTAAGAAGCTCTTACTGGCACCGGCAAATACTCAGCTGAGTTATAATGAATGCAGTGGTCTCAGTACCCAGAACCATGCAAACCACAATCACAGGATCAGAACAAACTCTGCAGTTGTTAAGGTACAAACATCAGTGTTTTAATGTGGGAGGACAGTAACAAAGGGCTTTTGCTTGAAGCTATAAAGCAGATGAAAGATATCTAGGTATTAATTCAACTGGAATACTGCAGCTACCTCTTATTGGTGGGACAGGTTGTGAAATGGGTTTCCAAAAGGAGCACTTGAACTTCTTGAAAATAGAGACGGTTTATGTTTGATCTTTGAGTAATTGCAGTGGAAGTGCAACTGGGTTCAGTTCTTGGCCCGCTTGCTTAATACTGTGCAGTAGCGTGGGTTACAATAGAATGGGCTGATAGTCTGGTCTTATCTATGAATGACTTTAAGATGCAGGATGGCTGTTTTGCCAGCTGTCTAACCTAAGAAAGATTGCTTTGGAATCACTGCAAAAGATCTGTCTCTGCCATTAATTGGATAGAATGCTGGCAATGACATAATTCGGTTAGCAAGCTGTATTAAACAATGTTTGTCTTGCCATTCACTGTGAGTGAAAACGGAGCGTTAAGGGGTACTTAAGAGAGTTGTGAATACTGGGCTTCAGCAATCAGTGGTAAATTAAGGTTTAAACCAGCTTATTTTTTTTTTATTCACAGTAAAGGCGCTGTAGGGTCTTGTTAGTTACATGTTGCTGAGTAGGAACATTGAAATGTAGGAGAAATGAAATAAAAAGCTGCATAAATGTCATTTAGGAATTTTAAATGTAATTTTCTTTCCTTGTTCTGCAAACAATTATTCACAGCTCATAGATCTAGTACACTTAGACTGAACACTTCACTGAAAATCTCATCTCTTCAGAAAACCTATATCCATTCTGATAAGGTTCAGTTCACTAATTTTAGCTTTCTTTGTGCTTTGTTCGTAAGACTGAGAATTCATGGAGCAATAAAGCGAAGAGCATTTGTCAACAGCAAAAGCCACAAAGACGTCCCTGCTCAGAGCTTCTCAAGTATCTGACCACAAATGATGACCCTCCTCACACCAAACCCACAGAGAACAGGAACAGCAGCAGAGACAAATGCACTTCCAAAAAGAAGTCCCACACACAGTCGCAGTCCCAACATGTACAAGGTAAATTGGGGACCAGAATTCTGATGGTGCAGTGGTGAAGCACGCACAGTCCACCCCGTTGGTGTCTGTCTGTGGAAGGAGAGTTCAGCACACTTTGTTATGGAGGGGAGAATTCTTGGACGCAGTTTGAATATATCCTATTCACCTGATGGGAGGTTAAATCACAACCTCAGAGAGACACCTGAAGTGTTATCTGGTCAGAGGGTGGCTTGGGGTGGGAAAGGATTTCAACATCCTTGAGGTTTGTAGGAATGCCTGAACGGCTGAGAGCATTGAAGTTATGGGCAAGTTGGGCTAGCCAATTCATTAAACAGGTTTTACTTTTCCCCTTCCAGTAATGGAAAAATGAGGCACCATAGATTTTTTTCTCTATACCTTAAGAAGTAGTAAATACCATTTATGCAGCCACTCCTATTAAGGGAATTCCTTTTTTTTTTTTTTATGACATGTATTAAGAAGTAGTAAATACCATTTATGCAGCCACTCCTATTAAGGGAATTCCTTTTTTTTTTTTTTAAATGACATGTATGCTTACACCCTTTTTTATTTTGTATGTAAGGATTTGGAAATTCCTGAAGTTTTTGCTCTTTCTATTAAAAAATATTATCTAGATTCAAGGAAACATCTGGGTTGATTTTTATTATTCCCATATATTGCTAGAAGGCTGGTGCTTCTGAAGCAGATTGGGGAGATGTAAAGGAAATATCTCTTGGCAAAGTCCTAATTTTATTTTTTTGGCTCATCTTCCTCAAAATGTTGTAGTCTAGGGGGTCCAAAGAGTGCTTGTTGATAGTAACTGTTGCTTTAAAATACACCGGCTTCCACTTTCTACCTGAAACACTGTGTTGGAAGGAGGGGTATTCTAAAATAGCAATTATAAACATCCACTTGTGATTTTTTTTCCTTTTGTTTCTCCAACTGCTCCTTCTAGGTACAGAGTGGTAGCCCCTGACCCCTCTTTTGAACCACAGGTATGCTGTTGTTGCTGCTGCTTTTAATAATTTTCTTTCCCAGTGTTTTGAATACCCCTCACTCGTGTCTCTCACCATTAGCATAGGATTTGAGGGATCTTTCCTTTAAAATTTTAAATTTGCCTTCAACTAGGCTTTCCCTGGTGGATATGTCCAATTCATTATCCATCTCTTTATGGCAGTTTGGGAAGATGTATTTAGCAAAATGGGCCAAATTGCCTTTGACCATATTAGTTCCCTTGCCCATATGAAAACTTTGTTACAGTTTTTGTTTTTTGGGGCACCCTCATGCTGGGGTACTCATGATATTGAAGGCTTCAGGTAAAGGGCATCTTTCTGGACTTGCTCTAGAAATTACTAGGCTTTTATTTACTTCCCCTGGGCCATATGTTCATTTTTTGGCTCTGAATTTAAAATCCTGAGATGCATAACACTGTGATCAGGGGACCTAGCCCAGCAGCACATAGTCTAAACCTCTGTATTTGAGGGGTGTACTTTTTGTATTTTGAGGTTTTCTAAAAGTCTACTTACTGTTAAACATTACTGTAATGTAAATCATGGCAGTGAAAACTTAAATAGGACCCCGGAGGATATATTCTCTAAGCAAGACCAGCTACATGCGGAATTTTTTTTAAAGGGTTTATATCTATGGCAAGACATAGAAAGCTTTCTCCTAGAACAGAACTGTTGATTAAAGGAAAAAAAGAAACTGTATAGTTATTAAGGCCTAAAAAATGAAACATGGCTATTAAAAGCCAATAAGTGCTCAACTATAGATTGTGTAAGCTATTATTCAAAATCAGAAAGTAGAAAGTATATGAACAGAGATGATAAGGAAGAGGGTGATGTTCTGAAGTTTCCTTTCTTAGTGTGCTGTAATTTGTCCTCACTGAATTTCATGTGTGCTTTTTGTAATATTGTGGGGTCACATGCTTTTCAATTCTTTTGGATACTTTGGGGATATTTTGGTATTCCATTAATTTATTCATTCATTTCTTAATGCATTTATCTAAAACTAATATGATCTGATGAAAAAGATAAAATTTCTGACCTCAAGGATCCCAGCAGTTTGTCTTTGGTCAACAAGTTCATTAAATTCGCAGTAACCCAAGTCAATGTTCTTCCAGTGGAAACGTGCGTTAACCTGAGTTTATTCAGGAATTAGGTGCTGAATGTGGTTTGGGGGCTGCATCCTTCCTATGGCTCTCATTTCCTGTTTGCCTTTGATGCCATTAAATAAGGCTGCTGAGGATTCCTCTTCTTCCATCACTCTTGGCCTCACCTGTTCCCAACTATCAGAATGTTGGGGGTCTTCTTTCAGCTTTTCAGAGATTGCTCTATATCTTGAAAACTGGACTTTTCTTTTCTGATTCTTTTTCTCTCTCTCTCTCTCTCTCTCTCTCTCTCTCTCTCTTTCTCATTCCTTCTTTTTTTTCCAGTTATAGTGATTGAACCCAAGGCCTTTACACTGACATACATCCCTAGTTCTTTTCAGTTTTTTAAAAATTTTGGGTCTGGGTTTAAAAAATTCTAAATTGCCCAGTCTGGGTTTAAACTTGTAATCCTGCCTTAGCCTCCTGGAGTACATAGATTAAAAACATAAGCTACCATGCCTGACTATTCAGCTTTTGATTTTCAGTGTACATTTATCCTGTGAAATAGCACTTAGTTCCATATCTGGTTCTATTTTCTATAGAACCTTTATGAATTATAGTAATTATTAGTTGAACACCACAAACGTGGGTAAAGTTCCTTCATAAATGCATTCTTGTTGAAAGGCTCATTAAATTAGATGCTCCCAAAAATTAATGTAAAATCAGCTCATTTATCTGTATGTATGTAAAAGCCAATTAATCAATGTACCTAATTTGTAGGAGACAGCATGAGCTTCATATTTCTGGATGCACATTGGATAGATGATATACCATTCAATTGTTTAAAAACTAAACCTAAACCTACGAATGAAATATGTAAATAGTATTTATCCAAGTAAAGTACTTAATTTCAGACTAATTTGGATATAAATAATATTTTCACATTTCAGAGGACCTTAATTACTGAGGATGATTAATTTACTTTAAAGTCTGTTAAATATAATTTCTTTTGATAATGGGAGAAAGGAAACATCATCTTGGCCAACTCTCTATATAGCAAGTTTTATGACCCTGCAAACATCATTTACCATCTTTAGGTTTCGTTTCTTTGTCCATAAAATTGGAAAGTTTATTCTAAAGACCCTTTTGGTTTCAACTCTATAATTTTTAATACATAAATAATTAACTTTTGATCTTCTCAAAGTGGTTATTTAATGAGAGAAAACTTGACATATATACATATATCTCTATAGATAAGCATAGACCTGTATACATATATTATGTGTATGTATATACCTCAAGTATGTTTCTGATCAGTTACTGCTGTTTACTGTTCAATTTTGCATTTACAAAATTGAAAAGAAGAAGTAATTGAAATATTGGAGTGAGAAGATTTGGATTCCCCCTTCATTATTGGAATGCTTCTCCTATAGGAAGTAAGATTTAGGAGAGGCTAAAAGGAAATAGTGAGCTCTTTCTACAAGTCTGTAGATTTTTCAACTGAAAAATTTAGTGTCTTACTTTAATTATCCAGCAGATTTGGGACTTGAATTCCATTTAATCCATCTGGGTCAATGTTCACAATTTG
The DNA here is from genome assembly GCF_012274545.1 of Fukomys damarensis. Classification (NCBI taxonomy): domain Eukaryota; kingdom Metazoa; phylum Chordata; class Mammalia; order Rodentia; family Bathyergidae; genus Fukomys; species Fukomys damarensis. Next base: position 17,095,606 of record NW_022900947.1, on the reverse strand, counting down.
CTACGATCTCTCCATTAATTTTCAGAGAATACAATGGTTATTGCTTGAGCTTTGGCCTCACAGAAATAACCTATTTTCTGGGCTACATATAAAATTATACATTTTAGGAGTAAACTCAACTGAATATTCATAACGTTCTGTTGCCTTATAGTTACTCAGCTGTTTTTTTTTTTTTTTTTTTTTTTTTTTTTTTTTTTTTTTTTTTTTTTTTTTTTTTTGTCTAAACAAACCATGTACTGTATTGCAAATTAAAAGAGAAAACATTATTTTTCTCTGATGGTATGATGAAAATTTTGCATCCTTAACAGGATGGTACATTTTTAGGAAAATTCTGTTTTTTGTATGCATTTTCAAATGATAGTTTACTGACACAAATGTTGTTTGGAATTTCTTTTAGCACAATGGACTGTTATCTGACTTTGATCCAATATTCAGGGATTTCCTTAGTTTAGTCTTCCAGTTCTCCGATCCTGTTTCCAATTTGACTATAGTAGAAAGACCACTCAATATTTCATAATTAGTTTCTTTTTTTTCCCTTTAGCCAAACCAACAACTTTATCTCTTCCTCTGACCCCAGAGTCACCAAAGTAAGTATTAAGAAATGCAACCATTTTCAGGAAGGGAAGGGGGTTCTAGTACATTTGGCTACAGCAACTCCATTTCAGTTTGTTTTTATAAATGTGCCATATCTTCCAGTGATCCCAAGGGTTCCCCATTTGAGAACAAGACTATTGAACGAACCTTAAGTGTGGAGCTCTCTGGAACTGCAGGTAAGCCTTACAAGTCATGTAGAACTTCTGTGTGTGTGTGTGTGTGTGTGTGTGTGTGTGTGTGTGTGTGTGAAATGGATGCTAGATAACAGAGGGTGATCAATGGAATAAATGAAGAGAGCAAACCACTGGATAAGAAGTTATCTGTAAATATTTTCAGTTGTATACTTTAAAAATACTGAATTAAAAATAATTTTTTAAAGAGAAGACATTTCTTGTGTGTCACAGCTGGGTCAGACCTTCTGATACATATATTTTTGTTTTGGATCCTCAGAGAACCCTATTTTGGTTTAAAACACCAAACCTTGTAAGGGAAGAAATGATCACTTTTCATCTTCCACTCAAAAAAATGTACCAAGCATGTAAGTGGTTTCAGTTAATTTTATAGCAACCTCATGATGATGTTGGTTGCTTATTTATTTATTTATTTATTTTCATTTTAAAAACAAATATATAAAGTTATTAAGTAGCTTGCATAAGATCATCATGCTGGAAAGCAAGGAAACAAATGTTTGAATTCAGGATTACTAATTATCATTGCTCCACTTGGGATATTTTTTTCACTCTCTGTCATATTTAATAGCATAATGCTATCCTATATATGTCATTATTTTTGTATCTTTCCAGCAAAGGAGAAACCTGAAAACAATGTCCATTCATCAAAACAAAATGCTTATATATGTTGTGAACAAGAATAATTTCCTTCATCATTTGGGACTTCTGAACTCCTTTAGCCACATGAGGAAAAAGGAGCTTTAAAAATGTGGACTAATTGAAGAGTTCCTAGGCAAACTTCTGAGTTGGTTGTAAATGGTACTTTTGTACCAAGTGGTTTAGTTTTAGGTATATGACCTCCAGGAGAAAGTCACTCTCAAAATGTCTGAACAAGAAATTCCTTGGCTCTGGCCATTCCTGAATAAAGGAACAGTAAGTTAGACAAAGGTGCTTTCAACCAGAACTATGGTGGCAATCATTGCCACCAAGTTTAATTTCTCACTTGGAGTTTACTCAGGTAGCTTCTTATGAAGGGTCAACTGCATGACTGCATGATTTCGTCAAGTGGTAGAGTCGTCCATTGTACGGTGCATAAATAGTGTGTGCACCTGCAGACTCTCACAGACATGTGTGCACACACAAGTATCTTTATGTATATACACATATATACCCATATTCACTTTTCAGCATATGTATGACATGATTTCTTAAATAAATTATAACTTTCATATATGAGCAGAGGTCACTTTTGTATGAACTCATATGCAATAGAGGCTGTATTTGACCAGAAAGGTCTAGTAATTAGTGAATTTAAAAAGTTGATTCAGGCACATATACAATTTATTACTTTTCTTTTGCTTAAAACATATAAATATACACTCAAATATCACAATTTTGGCAGGAGACAGTCTATCTTCACTTTTAATGTGGTTTCAGGAATCGACATCATTTTTTGCCCAAATAATACTAATAATATATTATAGATGGGATCCGCTTCTTGTTTATTATTATTATTGTTGTTGTTGTTGTTTATTTAAAGGAAGAAAATTAAAAATATTTGTATGGCAGTCTGAGTGCAAAGTCTGTCTACTAAATTTTTATGTTTTTTCTCCAGTGTTTTGTAATATCATCCTCCACAAAGAATGTGACAGTATTTCTTTTAGAAACTTACCTTTATTGTATCTTTTTATATAGAAATTTTCATACTCATGTTTCATAGATTTACACAGTATTTGACCATCTTATATGGCGCCAATCACCATTGCAATGAACAGTAACTTGTTTGAGAAAATACAGCACAGTGCCTCTTGCTAACAAGTCCACTGGAAAGGATCTGGTGGCTAGGAGGGTTCAGAGGCTCCTGGGTCTGAGTTCATTACTGTTTCAGAGTGGAGGAAAGAACTTCCACTGCCTGTACCAATGCCAACTTTTCCATTCAAGAACACCATTGACTATTTTCTGATTATAAATATTATAGGCTTACTTCAAAAATGCCAAAGTATAAAGCAGTTAAAAAGTTATTCCTAGTTCTAAGATATAAAGATATTCATAGCATTGTTTTCATCTATAGTTTTAAATAACTCTGGATTATTCTGCATACATATGAGTACATATATAATTTTGGATCATAATTTTTAAATTAACATTTTAATAAGGAATTTTTGTATCATTTCAGACTCTTTATTAGCAGGTTGTTAGAGTACTGTGTAATATTAGTTGGCATAGGTATAACAAAATTTATTTAATCATACTCCTATTGTGTTATGTCTAGATTGCTTTATAATGTTACTATTTTGAATTAACAGTACAGTGGAAATCTTTCTTCATATATTATCTTACCTTGTTTTCTCAAAATAGATTCCTAAGAGTTGTTGATGCCAAAAATAAGGGTATAAATACCTAGAGGGTTCTGCTGTATATGTTGAGACATTGCTCTCAAAAAACGATCTCTTTATAGTACTATTAGCACTAAATGGGCACCTTTCCTTTCTGTATCTTTGGTAACATGAGTATCTATACTTTTTTATTGAGTTTATTGGTACATTTTAGGTACACAGTATAGTTACTTTCATGATTGGGATCTTGTACCTTTACATGACAGGTCTTGGTTCTCATTTTTTCCCCTTGTCCCTGCCCTCCCTTCACCCCCTTCTCCCCTCCCCATTTACAAACACTTTATTTCCATTTTTTCATTTTGTCATATTTTTTCATTTTCCTTTTACCTTTCCCCGACCCTTCCCACTTTCCCTACACCTTTAGCCCTTTTCTTCCTATTTCGCATTGTCAATTATCTCATTAGGATCCTATGCACTATTATAATTTTTCACACCAGAGAAACTATTTGGTATTTGCACATATGTGACTTATGTATTTCACTTAGGAGTGTATCCTCAATATGTATCCATTTTCCTACGAATGAATCTAATTTCTTATTCTTCATGGCTGAGTAGTATTCCATTTTATAGAAAAACTACATCTTCTTTATCCAGTCTCTAACTGATGGGCAAATGGGCTGTTTCCAAATTTTACCTATTATAAACTGTGCCACTCTAAACATGGGCATACATATATCACTGTGGTATGATTCTTTTAATTCTTTTGGAAAGATACCCAGCCGAGGGATGGCTGGGTGTGTATATTTTAAAAGTGGAGATTTAAAGCATTTTTAAAGTGCTTTTGTAATTTATAACCATGTACATGTTATTTAATTTGTAGTTCTTCTACTGATGAGATTATGGTGTTATAAAGAATCACTTATTTTCATATTTACTCATGGGAGAATTTTAAATATATCTTCTGATTGGCATTATTTGTTTGTTTGTTTGCTTATTTATTTTTGCTTATTTAGGGGGTTTGTGGCAGAAAACACAGGTCCTGGCACGTGCTAGGCGAGTGCCCTGTCATTGAACTTTATCTTCAGTCCATAGATTTAATTTGAAATAATTTACTTATAAGTTTTTACAGGTTGATAGCCTACTATATTGAAAAGCAAGTAGATATTTACAAAGAAGCATTTGTTAACACTAAGAATCTTTAAAATTTCTGCTCTGGATTTACTTCTGTCAGTGAGTCAATATTCATCTTACTAAAATATTTTATTCTAAGTACTATTGAAAGATTATTGGACACATTAAAATTTTATCAACATATTTTAATACTGGCTCTGTGCTGGCAATACTTTAGGTCTTGGATAGGGTACAAAAAATGTAAGACATACCGATTAATCTATAGAGCAGGGAGCCCAGTTCTTGGCTATGTGTAGTTGGTGCTACATAAATATTTTCACATTCAAGACATCTGCTTATAATCTGTTGGGAAAAGAACACATTAAAAAGTAGCATGAAAAGAAAACAGTATTCATTGTATGTATGGTTTTGTCATCCAAAAAAGGATGGGCATAGAGGGTGGTTTTGGTTTATTGTGCACAGAGGTAATGACTGATGGTTTAATGTGCGGAAGTTGAGGTACAGCGACACTGAATTACTTCATAGGAGGATCTTAGAACTGCAGGAAAACAAATAGATGAAAAGGAACTTGGAGGATGTTGAAGAGGTCTGGAAGGTGAAGTTTGGAAACTGGAGGGAGGATAATATAAGGAAGAGATGAGGACGGATGATTATTTTTTGATAGACATTCGGTGTGCATTACTCTGCAATGTATGATGTGTATGTCTTCATCGCCTCTAAGATCGTCAGTAATATGTGCTCCTTGATTGTAGAAGATATGACAAACACTGATTGTACTTCAGGAGAATCACAATGTTAAAGACCAGGCGAAAGGGACTGAAAGAAGCATGAAGGTGATACAGTTGTCCTAGTGAATACCATAGGTAATTAATGGAAAGGAGTTTTTAGGAAACTGAACTCTGGATAGGCCAATCTGCTTTGGTAAGTCTTAAGGGAGGAAAATACCTGATTTTGAAAAGCAGAGAAGCTATTTATGTAAGGAGAGAAGCAAGAAGGCAGGAAACCAAAAAGATCCTCAGATGACAATGACCTTGGCATGGATAATTAAATCAATAGGGGACTACAGGATGGAATGCACACTTCATCCTCCCTCACTCTTTTGATTGCTGAGTCTTTTCTGTATCCTTGAATTTTTTCTAAACCTTAGTTTTCTGAATTCCAAGGCCTTATTTTTAACTAACAAATGAAATTACTGCCTGACTTAGAGGCAGAATATAGATTTGCATATAATATTGCCAATAATCTACAACTTTTACGTAGCAAATGGCAATTTTTTGTGGTTCATCCTGAATTAAAACACTTTATGAGCAGCAAAGTTCCAAATGAAAAGTATGCTTTTATGACTTTTTAAGAGTAAACAGCATAGCTGAGTAAGTCTGTAGACTACCTTGCTTTTATGCTTGACAAATCCAAGTTCAAAATATGGATCTATCCTCATCTAGCACATGGCCTTGATGAATATACTCAACCTCTCTGAGAGTTAAGATCCTTATAATCGCAGTACTTGTATTTCTCTAGGTCACTGCAAGGATAAAATGAGCTAAAGCATCATTGCTATCAAATTGCATAAGTATGCAAAAAATGTTGACTATTTGATGCCTGATTCTCAGTTATCTGCTGAGGCCATTGTACTTTGCTTCAGAGCTTTTAAACTTTTGGCTATCTTTCTAGGTTCCCTAATATTGATTGTGCTGCTATGTCCTCTAGTATTCTCATATATGAAATTATTTACTAAGTTTTTGTGTCACTTCTCTTGCACATCGGCAAACATTGAGAGACTACAACACTACCATACTTCCTTTGGTGTAGGTATGGTGTTTAGAAAATCTAAGCATATAAAAAAACTCTTTCATATTCTCTCAACAATTCCTTCTCTTACTGCAAATTTTGGTGATTAATTACTCCATAATTGGCATTTTACATATATTATCTTATTGACTCCCTACCTATTTCATTATTGAGGAAAAAGTTTTATATTAATGCCAGCTCTGTGGTGGACTCTGGGTTCAGTTACATCTGTCTGACTAGAGAGTATGTCTGTTCCTAAAGCCTAAATTTAAAGATAGTAGTTGACATCTGTTATGTTAAATAGGTTTCATTTCACTTGCCAAGTGTCATTGATTGGTATTGGCTGCCAGGAGCATTGTACCGAGAAAGATTCTAAGGCCAAGTCTGTACTCAGTGGGAATGTCATGATCAATTAGTGATGTCTGCCATAGGAGCAGTAGGGGGTGGAGAGGGTGGAAACCTCCTCATTCATACCTTTGATTTGTTGATCTGTGTTCTACAGTACATACTTTATCTGTTTGGTTGAGGCACAGGAAGTGGATCCAGCTACTGCCCAGGGCTTCTGAAATCTTTTTCTTTACACTCACAAATTTTAGTGAAATTTTCCAAGAGGAAATGTAAAGAGTCAACAAAATTCTAAGACCTCCAGAATAACGTCTCTGCCCCATCTGCAGTGTCTTTGGGAGACAGGAGGGATGAGATAGGAAGTTTATTTTATTAGGTATTGCCAGCTGGTCTGACTTCTTTGTGATTGTCCTAAACTAGCTCATTTTGTCTGATAAAAAAAAAAACTTCTTCTCTTTTACAGGTGTAAAAACTAATTTGATTTCAAAATAGCTGTTAGTAAAGCAAGATGAGAGAAAAGAGAATGCTCTTTTGGCAGAAGGCATTTAAATCTATTGCATATGGAGATTTTCAGAGTGCTACTGTTTTTATATTTGTTGTTGCTTCTGAAATGGAAATGGCGGAGTAATGTCAGCTCACCAAGATGATCTTTTTTACCACAAGATGTGAAAGAAGTCGGTCAGCCACCAAAGTGATTGTTGTCCCTCAAATTTCATATATATGTAGATAGCTATTGTTTTGATTGTCATTACTTTAAACATTGCAAAAGCAACACAGGTATTTTACATCTAATTAAGGAAACAAAGAAGAGCAGAATAATTGGGAATCTCATCACCCTACCACAACTCAGTCTTAGGAGTTATTCTCCTCTTGGTACATATTTTTCTATATAGTTTTAATCATAGTGGAAATGTGATTTGATGTTACTTATTTTTCACTTAATATTTTATCTTAATTTAAGTCACCTATCAGTCAAAGCACACTTATTAACCAATTAATTAATCACTTCTTTTTGGTAGAATTTGATACTGTGTCTTGGATTTCTCACCAAAACCATAAATTTGATGTACCTTTTTAATATGCATTTCTTTTGTATGTGACATACCTGGGACAAAATAGAGCAAGGCAAAATATGAATGGCAGTTGGTAGCTTTAAAAGGAAAAATCATAGCATCAGAGAACTGTAAAGTGATTCTAAGGTCATATAATCCATTCTCAGGCATGAAGAATCCCACAAAGGGAGACCCAGCGAATTTTCTTACAGCCTCTTGTAGCATTGGATGACTGTCGTCAAGTGTTTCTTTCATGGTTCAATTATATCCTTTATTGTCTGTTTTCAATCTCATTCTTATATTTTTGTTTTGTTTTGTTTTGTTTGTTTCTTGAACTCAGGGCCTTCATGCTAAACTGCCTCCCCAGCCACACCTCCCATTTTTTGTTGCTTTTTGCTTTTTGGACAGGGCCTTGGAGACTTCGGATTTTCCCACTTCAGCATCCCAGAATTCTGGTATTATAAGCCTTTGTTGCTACTTTGGGATCAATGTCATTATTCTTCACCCTATTCCTTTTGTCCTCAGTCTTCTGTTGTGGAAATAATAGTATCTCATTATGGCTAGACTACCCTTTAAGCCAAAGACATCCAATCTATTTCTTCTCCTCCATCAACTATAGGCCTCGGAGGGAGACACTTTCAATGTCAGAAGCCCTGCACCAGCTCTGTGGCAAAGTACACAATAGCTATATTATTACTATCTTTATTTTCCATTAGAAAACACTGGGGAATTGGGCCATGCCCTAGGAATGTTCTAAACATTTACTGTAAAGATCGCCACACTCCCCAACAATCAGGGATGATGTAAGAAATATTTAATGGAGTAAAGACAGAGCATTCCCAGTCACAGTGATGGATACAGGCCAGTGTACCAGAGTGGGGTTCTGGGGGCCCCTATGGATCTTGCGAAGTACAAACAAGTCCTGGAAAAGTGGGGATGGGGGAATGGAGGGCAGAGAGGAGTCTTTATCAATTAGGTATTTGAACAGCAGGTGTGGAGGTGCCAGTGGCACCCTGTGATTATAGCCTTCCCTAGGCACTTCTGACACCCAGTTCAAGTCCTGGAGGCATAAAATATGTGAGAAGGACACATTGTGTACTCTCTCTACCCAATTTTTCCATCTTAGTCTGTTTGTAAGCAAGTTAGAAATGTCTCATCGTTTTTCCTTAAATATCCGAATTGGCATGGAACATAATCAAAATCCCACTGCTAAACAAATGCAAAAGAAAGTTGCAGAGTTAGTAGTAGATTTTGTAAATGTCATAAACCATGATGCAAAGAGGAAAAAAGTCCTACAGAAGTTGGTGGATGGATAGCAGAACACAGGAACTAGAGTAGGAGCTTCAACATCTATCAGAGTCATTCAATTAAATATACAAACCCCAAAGAGAAGTCCTCGAAGAAAATCGCTTTATAGCACATAATGAAAAACAAAACAAAACAAAATTTGTCTCTGACTTTTCTTTTTAAATAAAAGGACTGTTTAAAAAGATGACTGTGGAGTGTGTGCCACTTCTCCCGGATTTGCTGTGCAGAAGTGCATAAGTGTGAGTGATGTAGAGGTACTTGTTTATTATAGAGCACATTTCAATGCAGTAATCATAAATATTGCTAAGGTTGTGCTCTGTTGAAATATGACCTACATACTCTTGATTGTTTGTGTTACGTGATTTGTCTGACACCCATTACATTCTGGGTAATAGCAGCCATTTGTTGCTCTGCACAGCAGGCTCTTTTGACAAAAGAAAATAGGCAGCAATAAAAAAGCTATAGTCTGAATTACATTCTGCACAGAGCTGTACTGCTGAGAGTTTGTGCAAGTGTGTTAACAATGCTCTGAACTGCCTCTTGTCAGCCTTCAGCCTGTAATGGCCATCTGTCCTCACATAAATCTGTCAAAACCTGCTAAGTTCAAGAGAGAGCATGGAATATACCTTGTACTGTCAACACCAAAATGTACAGATTCCCCAGAAAATCAACAAGCAGGAAATAATCCGGAGGTTATGGGAAGCATTAGCTCTGTTGATTTAGGTTTGTGGTATGAAATTGAGAGTCCAGCGATTAGTGGGAAGATGAGCAAAGGTAGCGGCATTAAGGAATTGAGTAATGACCTCCCTACTACCACAGGGGAAGAGATTGCGGGCACAAGAGGCGAGGTTAGGGAAATACAACTAATCCGGGGGCAGTACGGCATTTCCTGTTCCATCAGCTGCCCTTAAAAGTTTGACACTGTAAGAGGAAAAAAAAAAAAACAAAAAAACAAAACTCTGCACTTCTATTTTGTTTTATGTTGTGTTTCAACTGTGCCTAGAGATAGATTTTTAATTAAGCACTCAGTGATACAAAGTCTTGTCATCTGTGAGATTTCTCAGTCTTGCACTGAGATATCCTTTGATTAAAGATGCTTGGGAAAAGAGTAAAACATTTAGGAAATTATCTAAATTATTTTCCCCCACTCACCTACATGTAAATCCCCAAGTATCTACCATCCAATAAGTGACTAATACTTATGTGGTTCAACAAGTGACACCAGCTGGAATTTATAGCCCTGATAATTTTCACTTACAGTACAATTTGGATCATCTTATTTTTTCCATAGATAATAAGAAAATCTGCAAGACAACATACATTTATTTTAAATTTGAAAGATTTGCCTTTTTATAAACATGAACAATGAAGTCCTTGGGCACTGAGTCTCTGAAATACCAGCCTGTGATATACCACACCATCTAGCACATAGTAGGTGTCTTGGGAATAGATCTGCTCAGCAGCCCCAGGCCATCTAATTTGTGATGGAGAGAAGATGCTTTGTTTTTAACTCAAGGAAGGTACAGTCAGCATGTGGTCACTTCCGAGAGAAATTTGAGAACCAGTTATTTAAGCAATAATAAGCTTAGGTGCTGGGACAGGGTTTCAAATTTTCAAGACTAAAAAGAATTTCTATATTTAAAATCCCTAGATAGCAGAGTTAAGTTTAGAACTCAATCTCTCTTTAATAGTGGCCTAATTTGGCATTTCTGAAGTTTAGGCTTTCTTTTTATAACTCTAGAATGACAGTCAAAACAGGTATATTTGAGAATCCAATGGGCAGTTTGAGGCCATGGTTTTCTATGTGTCTTTGAAAATGTTTGCCCAGCTTTCTAAGTGAATCTTGGGTAGCTGAGATGTGAGATCCGGTACGAAAGAGAAGCAAGAAAAATAAAAGTAAAAATGAGTAGTAAAACAATGTTGGAAGAAATAAGTCGCAGCGACATCCCTCTAAGCGCTTATGATCCATTTGGAGAAACAGGATAGGATACATTCAAAAAGAGATCAGCAAGAATGTGCAAAAACATATGAGCCCATGGAGTGACTGAGTCTAACAGTAAGTTATTACAGAAATAAAACTCATCCCAAACTGGAATGGTCGTGAAAAGATTTATGCAGTTTGGTTTTTGAATGCTGAATGCCATTTCCTCCCATTCAAGGGCCATATCATTTGGCATATTTGGCTGGTATTTGCTCTGCAGAGAGAGCATATTTATCATTATTTCTTAAGCATCTTAACCTCCCATGAGGAATATTTGAGAACTTGCTATTTTTTTCCCCCTGGGAATTGGTACCTTTAAATTTTCTGTGTTGGCAATTGAAGGTAGCCTGTGGTAGAAATCAGTGTGATAGAGAGGTTTAGAAGGAAAACCAAATGTGTGTGTGTGTGAGAGAGAGAGAGAGAGAGAGAGAGAGAGAGAGAGAGAGATTTGATCATATGTTAACATATCATATAGGAACTTCATAGATGGAGTAAAAGACAGTCCTTTAGGAAAGAGGGAAGAAAAGGGAAGTGGCTTCAGCGGTGCAGGCGTTTCACTCAGTAGGATCCTCCATCCCCTTATAGCTGCTGTGCAGAGTGGCTGGAAACCAAAGCAAGCTCTTGTGAGACTCAGAAGTAGACAAAGGAAGAGCATTTCTCTCTCTTTGCATTTCCCTTTCTGAACTTTCTGGGGTAGAATTCCAAAATGAAGCCCCTTTGCAGTTTTTACCCTTTCTTCCCTCAGTTAGGTGGAATTAACCACAAATACTAAAAAGTACCAAATAATGGTGTAAAATCGATAGTTTTGGGAAAATCATAAATTTCTTCCACCTGTAATAAAAGCAGCAGAGCGAGGCAGAACCTTCCTATTCATATCAAAATTTCATGTGACTTCCTGTGACCTACTTGGTTCTTGATATAATTTTTTTCCAGCAAGGTAGGATTTTTTTTCCCCCTTGAAATATGCAGTTGCCTTAAGTCTAACCCCAGGCTTGTTAGCAGACTTGAAGCTCTTTTTGCTGAATAGCGTTCACCCGTTTTCCTAAATAGAAAATGTATTGTAAACTAAAATGTTCCCTTGTAAGCATAAAGTCATTTGAACTCCCGTCTGCCCTTCTTCAAAGTCCCCTGGACTCTGGAGTCATTGCACAGTGATTCTCCCTTGGTGTGATGGGATGAAACGGAGGTAACAACTAAGCTTCACAGACTCTTCTACGTTGGCTTCTGGTGGAATTTTCTGCCCTTTCGTGGCTACTGAAAAGGCAAGCACTGCCAGGTGTTCCCCCTTCTTTCTTTATTTCTTCCTTACTTAATTAGTTGCCTAAGCTTGGATTCGTTTCAATTCTTCTGTCTCATCACCCCCACTGATGTGCTCTAAATAAAATGGTCCACTAGCATGGCGATACTTACTGTTACTTTTCACTTAGGTTTCTGTTGCAGAACTATACTTTAGACAGAATGTATTAGTTATGCTTACAAGAATGTATTATACCTACATTAGCCATGGTTTACTGAGTTAATGAACTGTGGAGACAAAGAATCATTGCCATCAAGTGGTGGAGTGATTCTAGTTCCTTGCAGCATCCTGGCTGTCAGATTTTCCCGAACTTATTTGGATGTATCTGTGTCATTCCCACCCTGCCCAACATTTACTGTCATTTTTTTTTAATCACTTAATTCCTTGGCTCCCAGTTTAGATTTTCTTGATTGGACAAAGAGCCCGGAGTTGCTTGCATCCTCTACAAGATTCTTTACACACAGATGCCACCAAGGCCAGTCTGATTCCTGGGTCCCATTGCGTCATTTTTCCATTAGACAGCCTATGCAATGCCCTTGAAAATTCTAGCATTGGCAACACGTAGGCCAGCGAGGCCACCGGTGACACAGCCATGTTTTCTGGGGAGCAGGATTTGTTAGCTTTGGTGTTTGAAATACAAAATACCACAGCTCTTGCTGCTACCTGGCATTGTCCATCCATCTTTTGTTGGTGACAGAGGCTTAGGGAATGAATCAGTTTTTCAGGTCTTGTCACGAATTTAGTTTCCTTTTTCTTCAATCAGTTTTAACCTTTGTCTGCGATCTTGGAAAAGTTAGGAAATGTGTCTTGTCGTTTAAGAACATTATCTCTGTTTCTTTTCTCTCCTTCTTTCTTTTTTCTTTGTTTTGTTTTGTTTTGTTTTTGCCTTAGGCCTAACTCCACCTACAACTCCTCCTCATAAAGCCAACCAAGATAACCCTTTCAGGGCTTCTCCAAAGCTGAAGTCCTCTTGCAAGACTGTGGTGCCACCACCATCAAAGAAGCCCAGGCACAGCGAGTCTTCTGTAACCCAAGTCAGTAACTACACCAGGAAGGGGCCCGAGCAATCCGAGTTGTATGCACAACTTAGCAAGTCCTCAGCGCTCGGAAGTGGACAAGAGGAGAGGAAGACTAAGCGGTCCAGCCTACGGCTGTTTGGTGACCATGACTACTGTCAGTCCATTAATTCCAAAACAGCAGTAATTATTAATATATCACAAGAGCTCCAGGACTCTAGACAACTAGACTATAAAAATGCCTCCTCTGACTGGCAGGGGCAGATTTGTTCTTCCACAGACTCAGACCAGTGCTACCTGAGAGAGACTTTGGAGGCCAGCAAGCAGCTCTCTCCTTGCAGCACCAGAAAACAGCTCCAGGACCAGGAAATCCGAGCCGAGCTGAACAAGCACTTCGGCCATCCCAGTCAAGCTGTTTTTGACGACGAAGCAGACAAGACCAGTGAACTGAGGGACAGTGATTTCAGTAATGAACAATTCTCCAAACTACCTATGTTTATAAATTCAGGACTAGCCATGGATGGCCTGTTTGATGACAGCGAAGATGAAAGTGATAAACTGAGCTACCCTTGGGATGGCACGCAGTCCTATTCATTGTTTGATGTGTCGCCTTCCTGCTCTTCTTTTAACTCTCCATGTAGAGATTCCGTGTCGCCACCCAAATCCTTATTTTCTCAAAGACCCCAAAGGATGTGCTCTCGTTCAAGGTCCTTTTCTCGACACAGGTCATGTTCCCGATCACCATATTCCAGATCAAGATCAAGGTCCCCAGGCAGTAGATCTTCTTCAAGGTAATTCTTGTCAAAACTTACCCAATGCTAAGGTGTTTCCCAGGAAGTCAAAGAAAGTATTCAAACTTATAGCCAGCCCAGCCCTTTTCTGCTGCATTTCCAGTACAGTGGGAACCAACAGTGCCCTTATACATTCCTTTCTGTCATGGTGCTCCTAAATAACTCAGCCTTAGCACAGTGCCTTGAACCAGTCAGGTCAGAAAGAGAAATTTGTAAGAAACTTGCTCATCTAACTTTTTCCATTACATGGAGAGCTGCTTTGTGCCAGAATAGTTGAGATCCATGCAAGATAAAGCTGACAGTGTACCAGACCTGGTACTCAGCGTTAACATCAATAAGAGATGCACATACAGAGAACACATCGCTTTCTGGCCTCAGAACTGACTTGCTGATCACAAATTGTCTCCAGAAAATCTCACTAGTAGCTAGGAAAGCCAGTGTATGCAGTAGAGTATTTCAAAACCCATCCAGTAGTGCTGATAAAACCGGAGTAAGTGGCACTTGCAAATGTCCCTTTTGTTCTTCTCTCCCCCAGATCCTGCTACTACTATGAATCAAGCCACTACAGACACCACACACACCGAAACTCTCCCTTGTATGTGAGATCACGTTCAAGATCGCCCTACAGCCGTAGGCCCAGGTAATGAGCCATGTCCTCTGCCTCTGGCTCCTTGTACCCTCTCCTTTAGATGATAAGATATCATCTAAAGCCCTTCTCCCTTCCCCAAATTATGATTCATTTTGCTCATGAAAATGGAGGTGGTTGATTTAATGATGAAGTTATGTTTTCCAGGTATGACAGCTATGAGGCATATCAACATGAAAGGCTGAAGAGGGAAGAATACAGGAAAGAGTATGACAAGCGGGAATCTGAAAGGGCCAAACAGAGGGAGAGGCAGAGGCAGAAGGCAATTGTAAGCAGCATGGAGCTAGCTTTCTCTTTAAGGGAGGGTTGCCTCTTATTTTCTGTGTGCCTTTTTTCTTTTTCTTTCTTTCTTTTTTTTTTTTTTTTTTTTTGTAGATTAGAAAATAAACTAAAGCTAAGACTTTGTTAAAATAGGTAATATTCAGCCTTTTGGCTTTAAAATATCAATACACTTTCAGTCCCTCTGAACACAGTTTATTGGAAAAAAATGTTAAGTCAGTATATTTCTGATTATAGTTGCATTTTGAAGTTCATTACTGTTTCCAAGGTTTGTTTTGAAAAATGAAGAGAGCACAGATTTATTCGGTTGGATACTGGTTTTATCTGGACAGAGGATGGGCTTTGCTCTATTTCCAGTTGCTTGCTTTCCTGACTGGACAAGGAGGAGATATTGTTGCATGGTTTCAGTTTTCATCTTTTTGGCAGACACAAGGATTGTGTTGTCCACGAAGAGCTTGGGTTTGTGTCAGATTTAAAGCGAGCCACGGAGGAAGATTTGCTGAGGAAGTCATCATTTCTTTCTTAGGATGGGGTCAACACCTAAGTAGATGGTTGACGTACCCACATTTCTTATGAATTGCTTCTCAATAACCCATTATGGACTGAAGCACCATTTACCACAGAATGTTGTATTACATGATGTATGGACAGTACTGATCTTTCCTTGTAAAGATCCAAGTTATTCAAAACTAACTTGTTTTCTGAAAGTCAATACTTTTTCAGTTGCTGCTGATAAGTAGACTTTAACCCAGCTCCCTACTGCTACTTATCCACCTAGACCTCGGATAACAAAAGTGAGATGCTGTGTTTGTCAACATTCAGTACAGGCCCATGGCAGACATTCCTAATCAATCACAGATGGCTGCCCTTCTCAGTCCCACAGAGCCTTGGTGTCTTTCTTAACATGGTGCTCCAGGGAGCCAGAGTTAATCAATCAGCTGTGGCATTTCTTTGGTTCATTGCACTTGCTGTCTATCTGTGCTAGATGTTAAGAGTTCAGTAAAAAGTAATATTTTCCATAGCTTGCATATAAGTTAACCAAGGCTTAGGGAAATTATTTTTTCACTATAAAGATTGGATTTCTACAGTGCCTTTAAGAAAACCCACTAACATCAACAAAATTTTGAAAAAGAGCTGACTAATGGAGTAAAAAGTGAGCATTAACCAACAGTTACCAGCTGGAGGAAAAAGGTTAAATGAGAGGTTTGTTAATCACAGGCACTCAAGGAAAAAGAAAAAGGAAGGGGGAAGTAATTGAACAGCTCCACTAAAATTCTGTGTTTCCTACCACTTAACTTTGACTCTAACTAAGACTGAGTCAAAAGCCGTGTGCAAATTAAAGTTTTCCTCATTTGTCTCAACTTTCAAATGAGCTGTGTTATTATAATTTACCAGAGTATCATTAGTTAACACTTACAAAGACTAATGAAAATTAAAAATTTAATTTTTCTAATATTGTTGTATTTAATTAATGGCCTTTTCATAAGTATAATTCACATTTATATAATGTCATATAGTTTACCAAGCCTTTTAATATGGCATACTATAACTATTATACATTCGAAGTGCTTAGTAAAGAACCAGGATTTTATGTTGAACCTGTTCCCACCTGGATAATTAATACAAATGAAAACCCGTAACTCTTTTTATGATGAATGTTTGCCAGGTGATTGGTATCTAAAATTAGGTAAGACCCAGTCCCCAAGTTCAGAGAGCTTCAATTGTACTGGTAGATAAAGATGTATGAAGAGGCAATGCTCTGTGATCAATGGACTGTCAGAGGGACCATCTACAGTACTGTGGCAGTAAATGGATAGATAGCTAGACCTGGAAATAAGGAAGGACATCCCCAGTGAGAGTAAAAATGATTTGAATCATAAAGATAAGGAGAGCAAAGATTTTCCACATTGGTAACGTCCAATGTGGTAACCATTAATCACAGGGCTAGTTTGGTTAGGTAGAATTAAGATAATACTCTGTGATTAGGATTTAAAGAGAGTATAAAAATATGGGAAAAAAGGTAAAAAATGTCTAGTTGAAATTTTATACTGGGCCGGTGGTTGAACTCAGTGGTTCCACCCCTGCCTCGCAAGCACAAGGGCCTGAGTTCGATTCCAGATACCAAAAAAATTTTTTTATATCAATCATAAACTGATGTGATAATATTGTAGATCTTCTGAGCTAAATACATTGTATTAATGTTAAATTTTCAGTTTATTTTTTACTTATTTAAATATGGCTCTAGAAATTTTAAAATTATATATGCTGCATTATAATTTTATTGATCGTTGCTGTTTGAGGCAGAAGCTATACAGCCTAAGTTTCAGGAAAATACTTGGCTGTCTTGGGAGACTGCTAGTCATTTAACTACAACACCAGGGCACAAGAAGGGTTAAGAAATAAGTCACGAGGGTTCATTGGAAGGCTGATTCTTAAGGGTCCTCTAACTTATACTAAAGATTTTGAAATCTGTCTTCAAAGCATAGTGGAACTATTTAATGAACTTAACTCACAGGGAGATTGTTGATTGATTTCTATTCTCCAAATGGTCTGCTTTCTAGTGCCATAATGGACTGGCAAAATATATTTTTATGGCCTCGAGCTCAGGGATATATGCAATGATTTTTGGCTCTTGACTACTAGATTTGTTTAAAAATTCATTCATAAAACAGCTAAGGGAGCTGAGACATGCCATCTAAATTGGCTGCGTAGATAACTTTCATTCAGCTTTTTTTGGGGGGGGGTCCTTGTGAGGCAGGCAGCAGAACCATTGAGCTAAATCTTGGCTCTCATTCAAGTTTTAGACAACCGTAAAGTGAGTAATAAGTTGCAAGTTACATTTAAAATGTGTTAGAGGTGATGCTAGAGTAACTATTAATTAGTAATCATATACTTAGGGGACCCACAAAACAAAGGATCCAAAAGGAAATCTTTTTAAAACCATTAGCAATATAATCATTGCTATTTGACCAAATCGTTGTTTTCTGTCTTATGGGCTCTGTTGCATTTATTTTGAGTTCCATAAGAAAAAAGGTTGTATAGGATTTTTGTAAATGTTTCATCGCTTGAGCTTCTAGAAGTCTTAAGAGTCCAATGTGAGTGTATTGAATCAGAAAGCTAAGAGGACACTAATAATTAGTAATTACTAAAAACATTTTCTATTATGATGGACTATCACCATTGTTTCAGTGCTACTTTCCTACAGTTCTCACCTAAAATTTTTCTCGGAAACCCATTCACTCTGCCTTTCTTTGTCTCTGAAATCTGAAATAATTCAGATTACAGTGAAACTCTGCAGAATTTAGTACTTAATGTCTAAACTGTTACCGCTTTAATTTCTTGTTGAATTTTAAGTCCAACTCCATTTACAATCTGTACAGTTTCCTGCCAGAAAACATGATAATGAGATGTTAATTTAAAGGACAGATCTAGACATTATGATATGGCTCAATGCTTAAAACCAAACCCAGATGTGCATGGGCAATGACTGTACCATTTCATTGTTCTTCGCTGCCGGTCAGCATGCAGCCCGGGAGCCAGGAGAAGTGCATCATTATTGATGATGATGTACTCTTTTCAAATGAAACAGAAAAATTACATAATTTTTCAGTTATTCTTTTGGAAACAATAAATTAGTTAAATCAGTTTTCTATTCAAGCCTTTTCTGTGCTGCTGGGGTATTCAAGACTTTTGAAGGAGACATTTCATGTGGGTGGCTATATGTTAGATACTGATTTTAAATTGAGTATTTGGAAATTTTCAGCTTCGTGGCAAGATGAATACGTGTTAGAGACCAGTGTACAACATCATCCCAATAATTAAATATGGCAGTACACATTTTGAGTTATGTAAAGAGGACAGATCTTGTGTGAAGTGTTCTTGCAGACAGAGTAGGGTGGTGAGGGGGAGGGAGAGAAAGAGAGACAGAGACAGAGCAGAGACAAAGACAGAGACAGTGACAAAGGGAGAAAGACAGACAGAGACAGGGAAGCAAAACCCCAAAGAGAATATAACGAAATTTTTGGAGATGATAGGTGCACATTTAGTACCACTATAATGGTGGATATATACAAATATCCAAATTCATCAAAATGTGGACATTAAATATTTTCACCTTTTTGTATACTAGTTATTCTCAAAAGGAAATTATCCATATTTTCAAGCTATAGCTTTCATGTTTCTGATTTACCAGTATTTTATTTGCATTTCAACCTTTACTTTTTATTGCCTTTCAGCTCTTAAGTAGACCAGCCAGAATTTATTCATATTAGCCTTAGATGCTAAGCAAGAAGATTCCTGAGTAGCACTCAGATAAGGGTAACTTTGGAGAATTGAATGCTATAGATTTGTTTCTTCCCTAAGAACTTTCCCTCCTAGCAGGCACTCACTGAATGTCTCCTGGATTCATTGAGTTTTATTTTATTATTATTATTATTATTATTATTATTATTATTATTTTGATACTGGGGATTGAACTCGGGTCTTTGTGCTTGCAAGGCAGGCCACC
>NW_022900947.1:17024192-17074829 GCF_012274545.1 Fukomys damarensis | reverse complement strand
TTTTTTTTGCTATGGCTCAATTTCTTTCTCTTCTATATTTTCCTCTCCCTTCCCTCTATACAGTAGTAACTTTCCTAAAAAGCTCATTAAAAAAAATCCATAACACCCCTGCAAGCAGGTGCCAAGAAGTTTAAGTTTAGATAACAGTCCCATCACAGTTGGCTCTTTGGCTACAGCAGGATGCGTAAATGGAATGGAATGTGGAGTTACGATGCTGTTACTGATGCACACAGCACTGCTCCAGTGTGACCCTCGCCATCCATTTCTATTTGCTGACTGCCAGGAGTGTGGATGCTCTGGAATAGCAAGATCACCACTTTCCATGGAGACATACAATCTACGTGGAAGTGATTCAGGCAGCTTGATCTGTTTGTGCTCCTTCAGCTGGTCAGTTCTGTGGGCTCAGTAGCTATTGTCAGAGGAATTGGTTCATCACCTGTTTCAGGAGTATCCTTTTTGATTTCTAGAGGTGACTTTTGTGAGTGAGACCCTGAAAACATGTAGCTATCCTACACTTCCTAAGCTTAAACATGTAGATTTCTTTTGTTAAGTCACTCAGCTGAGCTACCAGAGGAAGGTGACCTGAATAAGAGTTTTCCTATGATAATACACAGCACCCAACTTTCATTTTCTTTTCTGTTGGAGCAGCTCAGGGGGTAAGGTCACACTTAGGCGTCTTTGATGTAATGAAGGAGATAGAAAATGTTAAAAATGATTAATTGATTAGCATTTGATTGACTTTATGGCAAATATTCATTGAGAGTTTGTTTCAGTTTTCCTTAAAATAGAATAGTGGAAAGGAACAATATAGCCTCCATTTTCATGAAGCTTTTATTGTATTAGAGAGACAGACACTGAAAGATAAAGAAAGTATTAATTAGTTAGTTATAATTAGGCATAGAACTGCAAAAGAGAAACAGAGTTTTCTATAAAAGCAGCTAATAGGAAGTCTGACTTCATCCCAAGTCTCAAATACAAAGATTACTGAGCTTAATGTGATTCTAGACCAATCATTGAAGAGTTTGGGGATACAGTGTGGGGAGGCTGTTCCAGGTAGTCAAGGAACAGCTTGTTCAAAAGCCTTAGAAAAGAAGGGAAAGGACTGATTAAATGCCTGCATGGCTGAAAACTAGATTCAAAGAAAAACTGAGAGGGGGGGAAATAAAGTGCATGGAGTCAGGACCAGGCCCACGTGGGGTATGCTCAGTAGGTCTCATTAATGATATATGTATTTTGTTAAAAGAGACAAGAAGCCGTTGAAGTATTTTAGATGGAATTGGCACAATGGGATTTCTATTTTCTCAGCAAAGACTCTTCTGCCTGCAGTGAAAGAAAAGAACAGGTTAGAGGAGGGAAATCATGGACCCAGGGAGTCAAGTATAAGGCTATAATACTAGTCAGGAAAGAAGCTGGCAGCTTGGCTTATGGGAGAGAGAAAGAAGGAGCTAGATTATAGAGAGATGAGGAAGTAAAACCAAAATGGACTTAGTGACTGGATATGTGAAGAAGATAAAGAGGGAGACATGCACATATTTTTTTTTTCTGGAAAAATTGGCCAGGTGGTGTTAACGTCACCGACATGACAGCATGATGATAGGACCAGCTGGGGAGAGATGAAGCTGGAGAGTTTGGGTTGGTAATGTTGGTGCAGGTTTAGATACCTGCAGAAGAGCCACCCTATGGGGTAGGTCTAGTAGAATGCGTGTGGTACTCAGAGGAACTTACTTCCCTAACAGAATCAGAGACAGGGCTGCTGCATCTGATCAAACATGACTAGACATGGGTGAGAAGATCATCTAGGAAGTTGGAGAGTCTGAATCGATCAGTTACATTTCACAAGTGCATACTGAGTGGTCACTCTTTACTAATCCTGGGCACACGAACAGGAAAAACATTCGATAAATGTTGTAGGACACCTCTTCGTGTTAAACCTGAACTAATTTTAACTAGAGAAAACGGCGAGGCAGGCTGAATCTGCACCTTAGGCCCATGTTTCCTTGTCTGCTTCAGTTTAACACGAGTCTCTGCAACCTCAAATTCGTCTTTCTCTTGTTCATCCTCAGCGCACATATAGAGTATGACTACGTTAACGCCTGTGTTCTTATGTAACTTTTTCTGAGTTTTGAGAGGCTTTATCCACATCAGCCTTGTCTTCGTAAAATTGAAAATATAGGATTGTTTCATACGCTAAGAATGCACAGCTGATTTTTAGTGAAGGATTCTGTCTTTGGGTTACAAATTAGTCTTCTCATATTTTGTAGGTTATAAATTGCTGACGATTTTCAGATTATGATGATAGGACTTCACTTGTGAAAATCAGGCCACACCCCTCTAGTCTGTTCCTAAAATAAAAGTAGATCTATGGGCAAAGTGAAACTTATAGCCTTTTTTATTTAGCTCTTATTCTTCAGAGACCCATGGCTTAAAATGGCCTATATTTTAAGACGAGATTTCTCACATTATTGTCTTTGGACCACCTATGTCAGAGTCACTGGGGTGTGCTGGTTAAAAATGAAGACTGTTGAACCTAGTCTTTCAATTCTTTTTTATTGTACAACTAGGAAAAACTCCAATAATTTTAATTTTAAGTACACCAAGTAGTTTCCATGTATACTAGAATTTGAGATCCTCTCTTTTAAGGATGTCACAATTCGAGAATCTCCCGATTAGAATTGTCTGTTGATGAGAAAGTTAAGTAGCTTTGAACGCCAGGTCAGTGTCAAACCAATTTTTACGAGTAACAACTGAATCTCAAGTATTCAAATATTTCGAACTTATAAGTGAAAATACTCACGTTGCATAGACTTCTTTTCTAACACATAGAAAAGTTCACGCGAAGGGAGAACAGAATGGTCAGGAAAAGTAGAAAAGCGTTGAGGTGCAGAGAATGTGCAGGTGAAAACGAAGCGATCAGTACAGAAGTGCTGGAGAGTGAAATGGGATCCAGAGGTAGTTTTCCTTGGGTGTGGTGCATGGGCTGCCTGCTTGGTCTTGGTGACTTCCACTCACGCGTGCTCGTACATTTTTGGATGCTTTCAGGACAGCGTCTTCTTTCCTATCTCCAGAACCAGCAGAAACCAACCTCTCCTTACTTCCCCCCACTTAGGAAGAGCACCGTGTGATTTACGTCGATAAAATCAGACCTGACACAACACGGACAGAACTGAGGGACCGCTTTGAAGTTTTTGGTGAAATTGAGGAGTGCACAGTAAATCTGAGGGATGATGGGTGAGAATCTTCAAGATTATTTCTTATTTAGAAGCTGACGTATGTAAAAAATTATGGCCCTAAGATTACTGGGATAGGAGTTGCCAGTGTAAGTGCTTTGGCAGATGACATGTTGAGTTCAGAACCTTATTTATTTTCTTTCATCCCCCTTTATTAATCTTTCTAGTTGAGATTTCCTGTCTCAGAAATAAGTATTTAGCTTCTTGACAGGACAATCATACTGATAAATGGATATAGTGGATTAGACACTGGTACTGGTGAAGTCTCACCAAGTAGAAAGGGTTACAGTCCTATATGTTAATGCTTCTTAAACAGCCCAAATTTCTCTTTGTCCACTGCAGAGACAGCTATGGTTTCATCACCTACCGTTATACCTGTGATGCTTTTGCTGCTCTTGAAAATGGATATACTTTGCGCAGGTCGAATGAAACGGACTTTGAACTGTACTTTTGTGGACGCAAGCAATTTTTCAAGTCTAACTATGCAGACCTAGGTATGGATTTTATTGTATGTAGAAAGGAATACATAATGCAGAGCTCAAAATGAGAGCACCTAGCATTGACTCATCATTTTATTTTATTGGAGGGAACATTTGAACACAGGTATTCTTTTAAATGAATGGGCTGGTTGTAAAGGTAAGTAGTTTAGGGTTAACAATAAAGCGCAGAAGCAACTCCTCCGGCTGCATAGGTACTGATAATCTACTATCTCTGTGTGTGTTACTGTGTTTAGTACATGCATAAATTGTGTTGTATGTATGCGTATGGTGTATTGTGTTTATCTGTATGGATTTCAGTTTTCTGTCTATGTGCTTGTAATCTGTTTTCCCTCTTTCTGCCTACCTTGAATTCTACAAACAAACCATTGTATTGCCATCATCATTTTATGGGGCAGACTAGGCAAAGGTCTTATTCTTTTTTATCATTTCGCAAACTATCAAAGTATTATAATTTTCTATGAAATACAACTTGTGCAGAGAAAGTGAGACTTCATGTTCTGACTCACTCTGTATTTATTTTCTTTAGATCCAAAGAAATCAAATCTACTATTTGTTGTCTGCACATGCTAGGCCCTGTACTAGAGCTTTGCAAATGTTTTCTCATTTGGCTACCAAATAAGGAGGTGAATGTTAATATTATCTTCCTAATTTTACAGATAATGAAAATGAAGCATACATAAATATATGTTTTGCCTGTTAAAAAAATCATACAGACTGAAGAAGTAACATACATTTGCAAGATAAACCAGTACTAGAAAGAAATGCAAAATTACCTATAAACCTATCATTCAAAGATAACTGCTGTTACTAAGTAATGAGTTGCCTTTTATCTAGGAATGTGTACTTTCTTATAGATGAGGTCATAGGTATATGCATATATTAAAGTCTACTTTTCTCAACATTATTATATAAATTCATTTACTGCTGTGATACACATATTAAAAGTGATTTGTTGACAGTTTTAATGTCTGCACAGTATGTGGTTAGATAAACTGTATGGCTACATTTAATTCCATAATTCCATTATGACTAGGCATGTATTATTCTTTAATTTTTTGGAATTATAAATAATGCTACAACAGACATCTTAATTTCCTTTCCAATTTTAATTTTGTTCCTTCACATGTCATTCCTTATCTAATGTATGTATGATAAGCCTTTTAATTCTTTGAGGAACAAATGAGGGGAAAAAAAAACTAGCAAATCCTTGTGTATATGACATAGTTTTTAAATTAATTTATACCACTAATAAAATTAACATGCATCTATTCCTCAGCACTATTAGATATCTGTGTGCCATTGCCCTAGCATGGTGTAAAGAAGAAAATGAATATCAGCTATGAGGGTTTATTTTTTTCCCTTTTAACATGGTGATGTCTTCCCGGAGTAATTGATATAGGTGGTGTGCATTGTTCAGAGGGAATATGCTATAATTCACTTCACAAGCTAAATAGATAGTGTGAAGGAGGGGAGAGGCAGCGGACTGGTAGAAAGGTAGAAGCCTAGGGATGAAAATATAAAATGTGGCAAGTCATTTGTTCAAATGTTGGCTGATAAAAACAGTCAAGACAGATTAAAGCCTTGAGTTGATTTGACTTATTTTCTTCGGTGGTGAAGGCCAGGGTATTTCTACTCTCTCACAGCATCTAGACTTTAAAATAAGCTACCTAGAGGGGCCTTTAGATCATGATTCATCATGGAAGAGGGAGGATTGGATGGAATTTCCAAACTGAACTGGCGCCTCCCTGAAATATTTCTAAGAAGAACGTTCCCCTCTCATTATCTCCCTGCCTAGCCAGCAGCAATAGAAGCTTTCCCATTGCTAAACTCACTCTGCATTTTCTGCAAAGGACGTTTGGTATGCATTGCGGAAAAATGGGGTTTCCAGTTCCCTCCAGCTGTGCAGTGGTGGGACAAGGTTCTTTTTCTGACTGTAGGTATAGTGGTGTGAAAAAGAGCTCCCAAGCATTGGAATCCTGATCACCTGGGTTGGTAACTTGGCCCTCACTGATCTCAGACAAACAATTCAGTTCCATGAGCTCCCAGTCTTCCTTTGTAAAAGGCTTTTACAATGTTGCTGTGGTTATTGGTGATGCTCTTAGTGCAGTGTCTGGCATACTATAGGAGATCAATAAATAGTAGCTCAGATTGTGATTAAAATAGTAGAAATGAAAAATCAGAAACTTAGAGATGTTTTACAATAGAAGAAGGAGCTCCAGAATCTAGCTTTGGAACTCAGTGGAATTCTCACATGTATTGTTCTTGTTCTCTGCAGGGCAAGAGCACACACAGGCACTTAGTATGGTGAATTTCACAATATATTGAGCTCTTGAAAGGATTGGGAACTTAGATGAATATTAAGAGCAAAGTAAAAATGATGTGATACGGATTAATTTTACCAGGACATTAAAGTGACCTATTATTTTAGGCAGATTCACCAATTTGTTTTTCCTTTTTTATTTGCTTCTCTAAATGAAATTAACTCACATATCCTATTTCTGTACTATTGAAAACAGCTAATGGTTATTATAATGTTATTACAGTAAAACATAATGATTTCACCTTCTACTCGTGAGCTAGTTTTACAAATAAGCTGAAAGTTTAATATGACTACCAGAGTGAAATGAGGATTTGAGGTTAGTTTAATGTGAATCTTTACCCTGCGTGTTTTTCTGTTTTCTCTTATAAACAAGTGATCATTTCAAAAATGGGCAAAAATGTTAAAGAGGAAAAATAGAGAAGCTATATTGGAAGTGTAGGATTGGAATAGAAGAATTGGTCCATATTATGAATAGAAGTTTTGACCAGGAAAGAGTTATGATGGAGAACTTTTGTTTCAGCATAAAAAGATGAATGATATATTTATCATGAATTCTTTATTAATTAAAAAGTATTGCATCATCAGCATCTTGAATACACACACACACACACACACACACACACACACACACACACACCCTTGGCATTTATTGCTAATCACTCTCAGATCCCAGCAACCATAGTTTTAATACCATATAGAGATTTGAGATTAATATAGTCATTTGAAAAAAATTAATTTGAGTACCTGCTTTGTGCCATGTGTTTTTCTAGGCACTAGGAATATAAATGTTATGCGATTTGTTTCTATTAATATGGTGTCATTATTTATAACCATTTCTTTTTCAAAAATAATTAGCGGCTTGCAGGGTATTCTTATAACATCTGTCTTTTATTTTAATGTGTTCCAACATCTTTCTGTTAAGGGGAAAGAATGTGGTGAAGTGGCTGTGATTGCCTCAAAAACTGAATGTGACTGTTTTCTATCTCATGCAGTAAATTAGATTTTCTATGTTAGACAATGCGCTTGCGCAAGTGGGTACATAGGCACATGCTTTTTCATAGTTAAGAAGATCTCGGGAAGTACTTATTGAATAATAATCTCAATACTTGCTAATGGAAATACAGAAACAGTAAAATTATAAGTTTCACGTTGAATAATCTGAAGTTAGGGAAATTAATCATTTTCAGTATCCCCTTCAAAAAAATATATATGCACATGTTCTTGATGTTTTGTACAGCCTTTTGTCATACTATCGTCACCTAGAACATATTCCACCCCAATCTATGATGCAAATGGAATTCTGATTTCAGACTGATCTCTTACACTGTGCTAGACATTGCTCTTTTGTCTCTGAAAAAAGATTTTGATTTGAACACCAGCTGCTCTGAAGCTTTAGTAATATTAGTATTCATTAGGCCATGAGGAGAAAGGTAGAAGTTAGAATCATCTAAGCATTCTCTGTTTAAGGTAGTTCTGAAGATAGCTTTGAAGTCAGTGTTGAAGATAGTTTTGGTTACTTCAGTGTCTGTAAGAAGACTGTAGTCATTGTTCTTACCTGGAAAAGCTTCCTGGAAGAAAGTCACTAGAAAAAGAGTGGTAGAAATGAAAGAAAAAAATAAGTAAAAGAGTTTCTTTGTCATTAGATCTAAGACAGTGAAAGTTGATTGAAGGTTGGGGGACAGAACATAATGCTGGTGTTGAAGAGCTTGGAGCAGCAGTATTTGTTGAACAATTTTCATTGTGTCGATGATTGTATTTCCCTTTTAGCTACTTTACATTCTTTTATCATTGAGGATTTCTATTATAACTTCCTCTGGGGAAAAACACAGGAATGCTTATATTTTATTATAATTATCAATGTATTGCAAAAATGTTTGTTTTCTTTCAAATGATGTTCCAAAGAATGAGTATGTTGCAAATGATTTTATTTGTATGCCACTCTTCCCACTTGTAAGACCAGCAAAGAAATATTTGACTTTTCCATAGATGTCAAATGAAGAAAAATCAGAAGTATTTAACAGAACCGAACTTTGTACCCAACATTTCTAAAGTACATCTATTTTACTAAGGATCATTCAAAGTAGCATATGGCATATAGTTCAACATGACTTGGACTAATTTAAGGTTCCGTGAAAGAGCGTAGTTTTATTTAAAACTGCATATTTATTCTCTCGTATTGATGAGCAAAGAAATTGGAAGTACTATCTCAGAATGGGAAGTATTACACTGGACCTTGTAATTCGGGGAGAGTTTACACCTCTTTTGCTGGGGTGATAGTAATATTGGGATAGATGATGAGACTGATTTTATATCTCTTCTGCCTCAATGGGCAGTAGCAGTTGGGGATTAAGGGATGTTCTGGAAGGATTCTTTCCTTCCATTCAACCTGCTTTCATACTCAATGAAGCTAACTCAATTGAACAGGAAAGTTGCTTCCAGCTTCTCCTTGGACTTCCATATCTGGGTTATTGAGGAATCCTAAGCAAGTTACTTAGCATGCTAGAGGCAGGACAGTGACTGCCTAGCAGGTGAAAGACTGTGTTGCTTGCCTCCCCAGAGTGTTTCAATTTCAAATGAGTCAATAGGTACATGTTTTTGAAAGCTCCACCACTCTGTCCTCAGCATTTATACATGTAGTATCCAGGAAAATCTGGGCATTGTTTTTTTAAAGTGTATCAATTGGACAAGGGGCAGTTGAATCAGGCAATCTTGAATTGCAATGATTGCATTCATGGCCATCTGCAAAAGGTGCATCTAATCTGGCTTGGGTTTTTTTCAGATTCAAACTCAGATGACTTTGACCCTGCTTCCACCAAGAGCAAGTATGACTCGCTGGATTTTGATAGTTTACTGAAAGAAGCTCAGAGAAGCTTGCGCAGGTAACATGTTCCCTGGCTGAGGATGACAGAGAGATGGTGAATACCTCACAGACTACGCATCCTTCCTGGACAGACTATTAAAAGTCATACTTAGGAAATTCTCCTACTTTACACTCTCTGTACAAAAACAAAGCAACAACAATACAACAATACAAAACAACAAACAAGAAGAAGAAGAAGAACAACAACAATGGTTTACATGAACACAGCTGCTGAAGAGGCAAGAGACAGAATGATATCCAGTAAGCACATGTTTATTCATGGGTGTTGGCTTTGCTTTCCCTGGAGTCACTTGGTGACAGTGTGTGTGTGTGTGCATGTGTGTTTGTGTGTGTGTGTTGTGTATATGTGTTTATTTGGTTTGGGGAAAGTGTGTGCGTGTGTGCGTGTGTGTGTGCGTGTGTGGATTGGGGGCACCTGACCAGAACTTGCAAGAGCAAAGCACTTCAAATGGCAGCAGTTCCATGAAGACACACTTAAAACCTAGAACTTCAAAATGTTCATATTCTATTCAAAAGGAAAAAAAAATTATATATATATATATATATATAAATTGAAAAGGAAAGAAAACTAACCAACCAACCACCAACCACCCTAAGATGACAGCTGCTGATGTCCGGTCATCAGCCTTCTACTCTGTTTTTTAAGAAAGTGCAAAATCAACCTGAAGCAAGCTTTCTCTTGTAACGTTAACGATTATATGACAATCCTGAAGAAACCACAGGTTCCATAGAACTAATATCCTGTTTCTCTCTCTCTCTCTCTCCCTCTGTCTTCTCTTCTTTTTTCCTTTTTGCCATGGAATCTGGGTGGGAGAGGATACTGCTGGCACCAGAATGCTAAACTTTCCTAACATTTTGAAGTTTCTGTAGTTCATCCTTTGACCTGACACCCATGTAAATGTCCAAAATGTTGACTTTCCACTGCAAATTTTAACAGCCTTGTCAGTGGTCAAGCGTGCAGCTTGCTGGGCAATTCTTTGTGAGGAGCGGATGTGGTGTTACATTGCTAATGAGAGTTGAGTAGAACTCTCTGGATGTGTTCAGATAGTGTAATTGCTACATTCTCTGATGTAGTTGAGTATTTACAGATGTTAAATGGAGTATTTTTATTTTATGTACATATAATACAACAATGTTCTTTTTTGTTACAGCTATGCACTGTAAATGCAGCCTTCTTTTCAAAACTGCTAAATTTTTCTTAATCAAGAATATTCAAATGTAATTATGAGGTGAAACAATTATTGTACACTAACATATTTAGAAGCTGAACTTACTGCTTATATATATTTGATTGTAAAAAAAACAAAACAAAACAAAACAAAAGACAGTGTGTGTGTCCGTTGAGTGCAACTACAACAAAATGATGCTTTACACACATCCATCCCTTCTTAGAGCTTCGATCTAAGCATCTTGTCCGAAAATATCCTGGTCCCCTAAAGGTATTAACCACTTCTGCGATATTTTTCCACATTTTCTTGTTGCTTGTTTTTCTTTGAAGTTTTATACACTGGATTTGTTAGGGGAATGAAATTTTCTCATCTAAAATTTTTCTAGAAGATATCATGATTTTATGTAAAGTCTCTCAATGGGTAACCATTAAGAAATGTTTTTATTTTCTCTATCAACAGTAGTTTTGAAACTAGAGGTCAAAAAATCTTTTTAAAATGCTGTTTTGTTTTAATTTTTTGTGATTTTAATTTGATACAAAATGCTGAGGTAATAATTACAGTATGATTTTTACAATAATCAATGTGTGTCTGAAGACTTATCTTTGAAGCCAGTATCTCTTTCCCTTGGCAGAGTATGATGATGGTATTTATCTGTATTTTTTACAGTTATGCATCCTGTATAAATACTGATATTTCATTCCTTTGTTTACTAAAGAGACATATTTATCAGTTGCAGATAGCCTATTTATTATAAATTATGAGATGAAGAAAATAATAAAGCCAGTGGAAATTTTCTACCTAGGATGCATGGCAATTGTCAGGTTGGAGTGTAAGTTCTTCCTTTGGGAAACTCAGCTTTTGCAGAAGCAGTGTTCCTATTGCACTAGCATGGCCTCTGACGTGACCATGATGTTGTTCTTGATGACATTGCTTCTGCTAAATTCAATAAAAAACTTCAGAAAAAAAAACCCTCTATTTTGAGCATCAGGATTTCATCTGAGTGTGGAGTCCCTGGAATGGAATTCACTAAAGTTTGGAGTGTGTATTCAAGTTTCTCAATCCAGATTTGATTCCTGTTTGGCTGCCGTGACTTTTCAGGAAGATATGATATACCTACTACTTAATTGTTCTTTTCCTTTCTCTCACCCAACATGATCTTACAAAATCGGTTTCACCCCCAGGCCAATGCAGCTAATTTTGAGAGCTGCATTCATTTATCACCAGCATATTGTGTTCTGAGTGAATCCACTGTCTGTCCTGTCGGATGCTTGCTTGACTTTTTGGCTTCTTATTTCTAAGTAGATAGAAAGCAATAAAAATACTATGAAATAAAAGAACTTGTTCACAGGTTCTGCGTTACAACAGTAACATATCTTTAATCTGCCTAATTCTTGTTGTTCTGTAGGTTAAATGCAGATATTTTAACTCTTTGTGAACGCCAAACTAAAGTTTACAGTCTTTCTTTCCGAATTTTGAGTATCTTCTGTTGTAGAATAATAAAGACTATTAAGAGCAATAAATTATTTTTAAGAAATCAATATTTAGTAAATCCTATTATGTGTTCAAGGACCAGATGCGTTCTCTATTTTGCCTTTAAATTTTTGTGATCCAATTTTAAATACATTCTCCTTTTTGCCCTGGCTTATTGACATGAGTGAAATACTTGGTTTTCTTTTCTTACTTATCAAAAGACAACACTACAGACTCCATGTTTTGGGTTAATTTATCCCCCTGTGGCCTAACAAATATTGTTACCATGAAGATAGATTTCCTCCATGAACTTCAAATTGCATCTAAAATTAGTGAAGCTTTTGTATTTTATGCACACACTGTGGGTAGCCCATCAAAATGTAAGCTGTTTTCCTGTTATTTTTATTTTCTAATAATTTTTTGGGAGAGAATATTTCAAACGAACATGTGCATCCCATCATCACTGGAGGCAAATTTCAGCATAGATCTGTAGGATTTTTAGATGACCACGGCCATTGCCTTCATGCTGTGGTAAGTACCACATCTACAATTTTGGTAATCGAACTGGTGCTTTAGAAATGTGGGGTTTTTTTTAAAGAGATGTAACAGAATAATTCTTCCAATGCAACAAAATCAATTTTTGCTAAACGACTCTGAGAACAACTTGGGCTGTCAACATTCAGAGCAGCAAAGAGGGAACTTTGCACTATGACGTTTGGGTCAGTTGAAAAAAGGAAACCTTTTCATGCCTTTAGATGTGAGCTTACAGTAGGTAATGATTATGTGTCCTTTTTTGATGGCTGTAACGAGAACTTCAATCACTGTAGTCTAAGACCTGATCCATAGATGACCTAGAATAGCCATGTAATATAATGTGATGATTCTAAATTTGTACCTATGTGACAAACATTTTCAATAATGTGAACTGCTGATTTGATGGAGCTACTTTAAGGTTTGTAGGTAAAAGTGTAATGCTGTTGGTTGAACTATGCTGAAGATGGAAAGTGAGAGATTAGTTAAGCCCTTGCTGGGCTTTTTTTCCACCTGCCAATTCTACATGTATTGTTGTGGTTTTATTCATTGTATGAAAATTCCTGTGATTTTTTTTAAATGTGCAGTACACATCAGCCTCACTGAGCTAATAAAGGGAAACGAATGTTTCAAATCTACCTCTGCTTTTCTTATTTATCGTAACCAAACTGCTGGTATGTTTCTCAGATCATCAGTACATATCACTTGCTTATTACCATTCCATTCTCTCTCTGTCTCTCTCTCTGCTTTCTCCATATTCATGGATGCATTTCAGCTCTAAGGAAATATGTACCTCCTGTGTTTTACTTGACTTCTTTCAATCCATAAAGGCAGATGTGGCGATTGCTATAATCAACGTTCAGAGGTGAAAAGTGACATGGGACTTTATCAAATGGATTGCCTCCATTTTTGAACTTAACCTAGGGATGTGTGTATTTTCAAGTAGAAGCTATTGCCCCTAGGAAGAAATATGCTAAATATTCAGTGTAGGAGATGGATTGCATATTTCTCAAAGATGTGTAATAGGTTGTAATCCCTGGTCCTATGTAAGTCATCCAGTTACACATGGGGTGGTTACATAGTTACACAGCTGTCCACACGTCTCGCTGCCAGGCCATCCGGCATTGGTGGTGGTGGTCATAATGACAGAGAACACATTATTAACCCTGCTCTCCCCTGATTTCAGATGGTCCTTTCCTCTCAGTCACTTGTATTTCAAAATGCAGCACAAACCTGGCTCTGAGGAAAGGTGAATAAATATGTTGTGCGCCTCCCTCCCTCAAATGTTCTAGGAGAAAAGAATGTTTATAATGTGACAGCGCTACCAGCAGTGCATTCAAATCTGCTAAGTAATTTAAGGAGCACTCCCGGTGGCTCTTTTCTATTTTATAGCTTTTATAGCAGTAAGGAAGAGATGTGTCATTTATTTTATCAATATAAAAAGTTAAAAAGTACTATTTTGTCATGCAAATAGTGCATTCACACACAACTGTGGTTACTAAGATCCCAGGATCCAGTGGATAAGCCAGATCCTGACTTTCTTTTCACTTTTGCTTGACTTGTATAGCAAGGATAGTAGCATAATGCAAGTCTTCCTTAAAGGCATAACTGTTTATTCTAATAAACTCTTTGAAAGAAAACAGAAAAAAATGAAGGATTTTAAGAGGCGGAAGTAGCCACTACTTTGATACTGGAACATACCTATGAGAGATAAAGGATTCATTTCATGTTGTTCTCCAAACATCAAATCACTTCTATCCTTGATGATATTAATGTCAAAAATAACTATTGGAACCCGAATTAAATGAACACTGGATATGAGTAGTTTCTTAAAATGAATC
Source organism: Fukomys damarensis (assembly GCF_012274545.1). Taxonomy (NCBI): domain Eukaryota; kingdom Metazoa; phylum Chordata; class Mammalia; order Rodentia; family Bathyergidae; genus Fukomys; species Fukomys damarensis. Next base: position 17,060,890 of record NW_022900947.1, on the reverse strand, counting down.
TGTCTCATTTCAATGGTTCTCCATACTAAATCCATCTAAGCTGTATACAATGTGGTACTGAATTGAAAGTGTTTTTGAGTTGCCAGTTTTCTTTTTTCTTTCTTTTTTTTAAAGTAGGGTTATTTAGATAATCATTAGATATAATTTATAGCCCTAATAACATTATTATGCTCATTTGACACTGGTGTTCCTAGATACACCATTATGACTCAGTATTAATTATAGAATATGTTAACCAAAATGTATATTTTTCAATATTTATATTCTCATGTTTTGTGATTCTTCTTGCTGTTCCTTGTTTTCAAACACACTATACCCACTATAAATCAATCTTTGTACTTTATCAAACAGCAGAGAGTTATAAAGAAGGTCACAACTCAAGAAGAGTTCCTTGGAGGTTTGCAACATCATGATTTAAATCTCAGAAAGATTTAATCAAATCTGAATTAATCCCTGGGGGAAAAGATGCTGTATAGATTTCATTGATGGGCACAAAGCAGGCTGTTTCTTTTCACTTGTCTCTGTTAGCACGTTGGGGAAAAGGTGCATAATTTTTCCATGAAGAGGAAATATAATTTCTTTGGAGAAGGAGGATAACATGTCATAACCTTCATGTTGGGATCTGTCTCTTCTGTGGCCCATTCTGTCCTATTTACTGTGGTCTTATTTGTTCTCCTAGTGCCTGGTTAAGTTTAATGTCCTCCACTCTTTTGTACCCTCAGTATACTCCATGAGATTCCAGTAACCCTGTGGAGTTCCTAAAGGTGCCCTCCAGTCAAGCATGTGGAATGTGTGGGTCACAGGGGCTGCTTTCCAAGTCTCTTCTGTGTAATCAGGTGACTGCCGCAGGGCAAATTCTCAACATTCAAGGGCATTGAGGATTTACAGGAAGAAATGAATATAGCATTCAGGTATTTCCAGGACCAGGAACTACTGAGAAGCTTATCATTGTTCCAGGACTAGATACATGCTAAGTCAGAGGCTGCCACCTCCGTGCCTGCCATCTTTCTGTCCATAATTGCATAGGACTGTCACCATATTCCTCGACAGCTCAACATGCATTGCTTACCACTGGCTGATTTATAGATGGAGCAGTGTGGAATTAATTAGTTGAAAAAAGTGAGAGAACTTTTGGAGGAGAAAACCAAATGATCCTATAATATTTTCATGATTAAATTAAATGAACATAATTATACATGCACATATGCACACTAAGGCATTATTATAATCAAGCACCTTAAAACATTGTATTGTTTCAAATTTATGCATATAGCACTTATTGAAGGCAAGTATCTAGTGTGATATGTGAATTTGCATATTGACCATTTTCATATATTTTCATATATTAGCTTCTAGTAGGAAATAGCTGAACTGTTACGGAAAAGAAATCTTACAGTGATGTAGAAAAAATATTCTGGTTCTGCTGGTTTTTTAATATCGGGACCACTTAGCCATGTTATCTTTCTTTCACATAGTTTTCTGTGATGGATGGTCAACAAGTTGACATCCAAGTGAAAGCTGAAATTAAATGGGAAGGAAAGAATGTTAAGTGGTAAGATCCTAAATAGCTTATTAGACTACTTAGTTGAAGGGGATTTATTTCTGTGGCTCTTAGGAACTCCGTAGTAAACTTCCCTTTAACAATAGTAATTAATGCAAAAAATGTAGCTATAGTAATATAGTTACCACACAATACCTTGCAGGAAGTCATTTAAGGAAATTCACAGGTACTTCCCTTTGATTGACTTTGGCGTTGTTGGAAATCCAGTTCTGTCTTCAATGTGTCATTGCTTTCTCATTTCATTTCCAAACAGGTTCCTTGTTTATTCCTATCATGGCTGCACAGTGCACTTAAAAGACTTACTTAATTTTAAAAGACAACGAGGCCATGCTTGTTTCAAGTTTAACTATTTATCAAGTTTTTAGCTCAATCACTACACACTTTAAATGTGTGCTGATGTTTTATAGTGCTTAGAGGTATTACCTTCTGTAAGCACTGCCATATGTGTTGGCAAGGATACATGTGCACTGTCACACAATTATGATTGATTACTCTGTATCCTAGAGAAGAGTAAGTTAACAGACTCATCACACATGTACACATGTGATATAACTGTACCACCTTCATATCAGGTAACTTCATGCCAAGTGAGATGCATGGCCTATTCCTCCTCCACTCGTTTGGACACATGGGAAAAACAGCCCAGCACTGATTCAGCTGGCTGCCTCTCCCGTGGTCAGCAGTAAGAACGGTAGTACAGACTGACAAAAAATTAATTGACATAGAAAACAAAAATTGGAGTTCATGCTCCATTTCTTTTTCTCTTTCTTTGTTTTTCTCTCTCTCTCTCTCTCTTCTTTCTCTCTTCTTTTTCTGGGGGGGCCTCAGCATCTGGAGGGTGGGAAGGTGGTAAGTTTCTGTGTGTTAGTCTGATACATGCAATTTTTCATTATCCAATGGAAGGAGAGTTGGCATAGAAAGGGAGTGGCAGTGAATGCACCTGATGAACTAAATTTATAGACACTTAGAAGAATTCCTTTATCACACAGTGCTAGGTCTCATTGACCCACTGCTACCATGGCAAGGACTAAGAGTAGAAAGGCCACCTAAGGGACAGAGAAGAGATAAATAGATGGTTAACCAAACACATTTGAAGTTCAGGTACAAAGCAAGAGGTAGGAAATGACTCCCATAGTATCTTGTTTGCCTTTCTATGGAATTACATAAAGGAAGGACACAACTCTACAGCTAAGTAGAGTTGTGAAGAAGAGAATGACCCTTCCAGGCTGATTCATGTGTGCAGGTGGTTCTATATCAGCCAGAGAGCACCTGGACTTTCCTATGCTGGCTGTTGCTCAGAGGGGATGATTAGAGTCTTTACTGCCTCACACTGCTAGGTTCATGGGAGGCCCTTGGATTTTCCATAGCAAGAATTTTGGATAGAATGTTTAAGGCATTCATTTTATGAAATGATAAAAAGATGGCCCATGCCACAGATTTTGCTCAGGGGCTCTGTCGCCTGCCTTGCAAGCGCAAGGTCCTGAGTTCATTCCCTGATACAAAAAAAAAAAAGAAAGAAAGAAAAAAGAAAAGATGATCCTCCATGCACACAGTAAAAGGGCTCTCCATGTTTTAATTATACTTTTTTTCTAGTTGACTTGGTTTTACCATCTCCAAGTACTCATTCACACCAAGGAAGCATTGCAGACATTTAGCATTTTGAAAATTAAACTTCCACTCCTTTAAAACTCATACTTGCTAGATTCCATGGAGATATCTAAAATTGTGACATAGAGAAGATTTAAAACATTGTTTGCATTTTTTGTCCTCTTAAAAACTTAAATTTATCAGTTCCACTTGGAAAGTTGATCAACTTAAGAGACTTCCTTTCTTAGCATACTACACTCGTAACTATTTTACCTGGTCATCCTGGTTTTTAGAAATTTCTCCTCATATAATGATGATCCCAATTTCAGAAAAAAAATATATATATACATCTTGTTGCAGGAAAGAGACTAACATGGAAAGCTACTCTTCAGTTAAAAATCAAATAGATTCAGTGTTATGAGAAAAGTGATAATAATAATTATGATAATGTACTACCTAACATTTATTGTGAATTTACTATCTCTTAGTCACTTTGCTTGCATGTTCAGAATCATTTTCTTAATTATCCTCCTAACAAAAGGATAAGGTACAGATACAACTCTTCTCATTTTGTACATAAGGAAATAGAGTTTTAGGGAAGTTACTGCACAGATTTGGACAGAGTCCAGTTGACTTCAAAGCTTGTTTTGTCAACTATTGTGGATATAGCCTCGGGAATATAATACTGATGTTTGAATATTATTTTTTTTTCTGTAGGAGGTAATTGAGTATTGAAAGTTTGTGTAGTTTTGTTGTTTCTATCTACTTGAAGACAAACTTTGTATGCTGGATTCTTTTAATCTATGTTCACTGAACTTTCCCAGTACACAGGAAATCACATTAGGGACCAGGAACAGAAAAGAAATAGACATGGATCCTGTGCCACGTTTGTCTGCCTACATAAGAGAAAACTAAAACGTGTATTTCCTAATAGCGGTAAGACACTGCTGCTGTGACTCAGTACAAATCAGTCTCTCTGTCCTCTTCTCTTTCACGCCCTCTCTCTTTCTCTCTCTCTCTCCCTTACCCTTTACATGCACCGTGTATCCTGAAAGTATATTACTGTATGATAACGGGTGATGGAGGTTACATCCCAATAAACCTATCATAAGATGAAAATATCATAACTCAGAAATGCATTCAATAGATCTAACTTTCCCACAGAGAGTCAGAGCTTGGCAACAGAATATACTGCAGATGTCAGCCTGCAGTCTCCACTTGTGAGCCCACGGCTGACTGGGGGACGCAGCCTCCTGCCACTGTCCATCCTCACAAGACAGCATCGCACTGCCTTTCACTGGCCTAGGAAAAGATCTAAATTCAAAGTAGTTTCTACTGAATGTATTTCACTTTCACATCATCTCAAAGTGGAAAAATCATAAGCTGACAATCTTAAATGAGGGACCATGTATATAGCCAACGTCTACGAAAACTGAGGCCGGTAATCATCTTACTCACACTTGGCAGAAATGACCTACTGCTCTGAACCCTTGGTATACTGTCTCCCTCGAAACTATTGACAACCAATTTCTTAAAAACATAGACCTTTTTAAATGGAATTGGAGACTTAACAGTGACATGCCTTTACCACTAGGAAACTAAATAACAAAAACAATGTCCGATAGACCCTTATGATTTCCCAAGCCGTTTTTAAACATATTGACAAGCCATGTGTTTACCAGAGCTTCCTCATTCCTGTGGCTGTATTCATTGGCATGACAATCCAGTATCAGCTGCTCAGAAGGAAGAATCTTAAGATTTCTCAACTATGACACTCTAGATATCCTTATCAGCACTAACCTCACTGTACTTAGGGTTACTGTGGTCACTGGACACTCACAGTCCCAGTTTCTGTGTGGCCATTGTCACAGATCCTTTAAAAATTCTTTTTTTGGTGTGTGTGTGTGTGTGTGTGTGTTTGAGACAGGGTCTCACTATGTAGTTCAGACTGCTCTGGAACTCACTGTGTAGCCCAGGCTGGTCTCAAACTTGCAGAGATCCTCCTGCCTCAGCCTCCCAAGTGCTGGGATTACAGGCATGCATCACCACTCCTGACCTTTAAAAATTCTTTCAAAGTTTTAATTTGAACACATTTCAAATAAACTTGTAAGGATATACAACAAAATAATTCAGTCCCATGTGTGTACTACTCAGATTTATGAAATAGTAACATTTTACCCAATATATTTATATTTACCCAATATATTTTCTCCTTTATGCCTCAGTAGTAATCTATCCTCAATGGTTAGTGTAGATTATTTCCATTTCTTTTTTAAAACTACATTTCTATGTATCCAAAAGTAAGATGCAGAATTAGCTTGAGTCCTTTGAAAATTTGCATAATGTTTTTCTACTCTATGCATCCTTTTGCAATTTGCCAGTGGTGCCTTTAGGTGCAAATGCAATGAGAACAATTGCACCTCAGTAGAAGCTGGAAGGAATTCCTTCTTTCAGGTGGTTGGAGTTGCCTTAGCAGCTGCTTTAAGTGTCCCAGCTAATTGTCCTTCATAGAACTCCTGATAGTCATCTTGGTCTCCTATTTATCACTCTGGCTTATGGCTAAGTGTATCTATGCAATAGCTTTAAACATCTTCAACCCTTGATCCACACCCTCCTCTTGCTTATTGAGTGGTTATAAAGTTGTTCCAGGGAACAGGAGGTCATAAATCACAGAAGATGGAAACCCACACCTAGGTAATATGTTTTTAATAAGAGAATGAGTTGTTTCAATTTTCTGTTTTGTTAAGTCCGAGATTTTTTACTACACTCTTCACCTTCCTATTCTCACATACCTGTGCATGGCCATGCCCTCTTCAAGAGGACACTGGGAAGCCCCTGCCCTGAAGAAATTATTTCTTGTTATAGTAACCAATTAAACTAGTTACCAGATGGAGCACATGTTTCAGCACTTAAGTTAATTGAACTGTTGCAAACTAAATATGATTCTAAATTGTTTCAGTATTCCAAAGCACTTCATGCGTGCAGATAAAAACGAAAAAAATTACCAAATTGGTTTGGAATGTGCAAATCAGGCATATAGTGCTGACATTTAGATCTATGACCTGATAACTCTGCAGTAGGTACCTTGAAACACTGTGAGCTTTTTTTCCTTCCTCTTTTGCTGAACTCTCCTTTAAAATCCCTGAACCACTACTTGATGTGATATTCAATACGTGGAAGTTGGGCTGCAATCAGAAGGGAAACTGTCTGCATCAGGGTTTTTCTACTAATTTGCCCAGAAAATAATCTCTTTGCGATTCATTTCACGGACCACATAAGAAGGGTATTGTTGAAAGGAGGCTGAGCTTATTGGAGGAAGTGCCGTATTTTTTGCTAGAAGATCCTGGCTAGAATTCGACTTCTGTGTCTGCTTAGGGTTCATAGTTCTCTTTGAGGTGATGGCCCTTCTGTCAGTTACATAATCAATGGATATCTAAATCCAATAAAGGAGTGTCCTTGAAGAAAACTTGGGTGTCGAAAAGAAGCTACTCCTAAACTGGGCATGGTGGTGCACGCCCGTAATCCCAGCACTCGGGAGGCTGAGGCAGGAGGATCGCTGTGAGTTCAAGACCAGCCTGGGCTACACAGTGAGTTCCAGGTCAGTCTCAACTACATGGTGAGACCCTGTCTCAAAAAAACAAAAAAGAAGCTACTCCCCATTCTTCCTGTCCCCTTCTTGAAACCCCCTTTCTCCATCACCCAACAAGTACTTAGACAATATTCTATTTCCAGATGTTTTTCTTGCTTGTAGTTCCCCAAATTTAGAGGTAGATCAGGTCAAAGGCTGTGATTGTGGGAGTAGTTTCAGAGGCTTGGGGAGCCTGTGACTCTCTTGACAGCTTAAGTGATCATGTTGGATAACAAGCCACATAAGATCCATGATCTTTCTCAATCCTCCAAAGTTCCCCACCCTGTTCGACAGGAAATTTACAATGAAAATGAAGTGAAATACTTTACCTATTGATTTCCTTGATTCTATTTGAAAAGATAAATGAGCTCAAAGAATTAGAAGTAAACTTAGGGTGCATTTCTTGGAGGACACAAAAGAGGGGACTCAGGGTCACAGACTGAGGCTCTGGCTTCAGGTCATAACTGTAGTGTCTGTGTTAGAACGTAGAATGTTATTGTTGTTTCACTTACATCACAATGTGCCTGGCAACACACAACATCAGAATGCAAACCAGCAACCCATTAACAAGAGCAAACTCAGACAGAACAGAGTCCGTAAGAGCATCAGACATATTGATGAATCAATGCCTGTGGTCAACAAATCAGTCTTATACAGATGAAGGAACTGCAGCCATAAAATGAATTAAAAAGTTCAAAGTATGAGCAGGTTAAATGAAGATATACTTCTCAGAAGTAGAAGGCCAATAAATACATGAAGAGATGTTCAACATTGCTGGCCATTAGAGAAATGCAAATTCAAATAACACTGAGATTCCATCTGACCCCAGAAAGAATGGCCATGATCCAGAAATCAAATAGTAGCAAATGCTCGTGAGGCTGTGAGGAAAAAGAAACACTTCTAGATTGTTGGTGGGAATGTAAACTTGTACAACCCTCATGGAAATCAGTATGGAGATTCCCGAAAAAACTAGAAATATGAATTCCCTTTGACCCAACTATTACACTCTATTTACCTTCCCAAAAGAGTTAAAGACATCATATTACAGTGATACATGCATGCCCATGTATATAGCAGCACAATTCATAACAGCAACAATAAAGAAAATGTGGTATTTACACACAGTAGAGAACTACTCTGCCATAAAGAAAGAAAAACTTGGGCCATTTGTAGAAAAATGGTGGTACCTTGAGATCATAATGGTAAATGAAGTAAATAAGATACAAAAGCTTAAATATTGCATAGTATCTCATATATGAAGAACCTAAAATATAAATAAAGAGTTAGATAAAGGACAGATAATAGAAAATGGGGACATACATCTTTCTCAAATGGGAAGAAGATCAAGAGACAGAGGGAACGGGGAGGGGAAAAAGGAATGAAGATGTGTTACATACCTGTACCAAGTCCCCAAGACATGTAAACATTACATACTGTAAACATGTACTGATAAAAAAGTTCAAGTTAGATCTTTTTTCAAACATATCCCCTCTGTTCTTACAGACAATACTGAAAATTCAACACTTGTTGATCCATATATTACAAAGTTAAGCTGGAAAAAATAAACTACAACTACTATTCTTTGTAGCCTACCACTGCTCAATTAAATTCAAGATGAGAGCTAATTATATTAGGGCAAAAATAAGATAAATCTAGACACCTGTGTCCTCATTGCCTAGAGAAAGAAGAGAAATACAGTGACTCTCGGTGCTCAGAGAAAGGACGCATATTCAGGATGTCATCAACTCCACCACTATGTTCAAGCTTGCATGAGTTCGGTATTTATCAAACATTTATTGAACATCTACTTTGAGCACTGTGTCAAACAAAAAAGCAATGACTCATGCAATTTCTACCTCTAACCGTGTCCCAGTCAAGTAATAGAGATATTATAGTGGTCTACAAACTTAAAAAAAAAATACCTACTGTATCCCAGGTACTGTGTTAAACACCGAAATGGAGAAAAAAATTAATGTGCTAACTCACACTCAAGAAATCTGAAGTCTAGAAGACATATACAATAGAGTGAGTATGGAACTACGTAATGTCCCCAAGATCCACTGGAACAGATGCTTGACTCACAAGAAAGAAAGGACAGTGAGGCTCCATATGATCTGCATTGCCTGGGTCACCTCTTGATATGTAGAACTGATTGACAGGGGAAACAGAGCATTGATATTCTGTGTTCCCAGATTTTCCCTGGAGTTGAGGGTATCCACAAATTTCCTATCTTCTGCTTAGGAACACACACCATCATTCAAGAAATTAGTCCAAGTCGTGTTCATTCTATAATTGTTTTTCCTTTCCCATGTTCTCTCCATGAACTGATTTGTAGTTCTTTCTTGTTTTGTCTTCTGTAACTACATCTATCACCACATTGTACCATATTTTACAGTATTAGTTTACCTTTATTTTGCCCATTGAGTTTGTAAGGATGTTGGCTGCTTAAATAGATAGATGAATAAAAATGGGAACAATTTTTATTTTTATCTGAATACATCCCCAAATTTTCTGGCTCTGGATCACTTCTGGAATGCCCTTCTTAAGCTCTTATAAAAAAGGAAATTTATGGTTCTTGATTTGGAAAAAGGATCCCTTGTGCTTTCTCTAAGAAATTGAGAGTGAATAAACCTGGGTGATGGCATTTTCTTTCTTATAGCTTACTGGCAGAACAATTTAAGGCCACAACGGTTTTGTTGTAACAAAATGTGATTTCTTCATTTGGAGGCAAAGTCATAGTGAGCTTGCCTCATCTGGTCTTTGTAGAACATGGGCATCCTTGGAGCTTTTGACTTCTCCTGGCCTAGGGCAGTGGCAGAAAAGGCAGTGGTCTGCTGCTTCTTACTTCTGTGTCTCTTCTGCTCTTCTTTCTCAGCTGCATGACTCTGATTTGGATTGCTTAAGTTATACATCACCCATGCCAAGCTCCTGGATTCCTTACTCCAGTAGAGCCTTGAAGCAAACAAGAAGGGTTGCTGAGGCTTGAGCTACACACCCAGCATTCCCAGGAGTTGGCCATTGTTTTAACAACTCTGGTTATTGTTTTAGGGGCACTTCCCTGGGGCCTACAGATTTCTGCTGATCCTAAGGACTTAGAGAAGCTTGAAACAGTGCAAAAGGCTCACCTGAGCTCAGATGGATGAAGCCTAGGGATATTTGCTCATGCCTTCCAAATATCTGTCTAAAAACGTCTCATTTCTGCTCTTTCTCTAGCCAAATGAATTGTCACATCCATGTGCATCCCTTACCCAGCAATCTGTTTATCAAGAAAGAGAAGCTTGTTGTCGCCCAATTTCTGCTTTCCAGGTGACTGATATTAATTAGTTTGCAGCCAGCTCAGTTTATCTCTGGCTGAAACCAAAGCAGATGAAAATGCTGCCGAGCAGTAAGATTTTTTTTTTCTTGAAACGATGAATGGGATGAAGATACTTATCTGGGAGAACAGGTTTCAGGAGGAGCTTCCGTCAGCGGTACTTTGAAATGCATTGTTAGACTATGGCTGATCTGGGAAAGGAATAAAAATAGCATGTCATATTGTGACTACATTAACTCATCTTCAATACAAGTGGCTGGGGCCCCTGCACAATGACAGACTTGCTCTGAAAGTAGAAAGCACTGACTCCGTTAATAACTGTGGAGTTAGTTCTCAATTACCAGCCTTTCTTGAAAGACATCGTTAATTTCCTAAAAGTTATGGCTCCACATTAGAATTCATCTTAGTCCCCCACTACAGAGACTAAAACTACTTCATAAACTCACCCTTCTCTAAATATTATTAAGACCACTCCCCTAAAATGATCCTTTCAATGTAGTACCCTTGTGGAACCAGCTCTGAACTCCAAGAAGTTGACAAACAGAAGCAATTAAGAGAACTGGCAACGTAATAAAGTCCTCCCCAGCTGTGTGTCTCTGTCTAACTCACTGACTTTTTTATGTATCTTAGCCTCAATTTCCTCAATAGACAGTGGAAAAACAAAGCCCATTTGGTGAACAGATGTAACGTTTCCTGACTGAACCTGTTCCCAAGAACCAGGCACCCAGTGAGCAGACTTCCCTTCTTCATAACCTAGATGGACAATGATCTCACAAACATGGAAAGTTCAGGTAGAATCGACAGTCCAAAGGTTGCATGTTTTCGATGAATTTTACTGTAGTTCCTATGCACTATTTTGGATAGCAAAAGAAAGCAAAAGCATAAGAACTCTGAACTCTGGGGTTCAGTTCTGGCTGTAAGTACTTTTCTTTCTTTTTTTTGCCCATAAAGTTTATTGGTACATTTTAGGTATACAATGCACTTACATTCATATTGGGGTCTTGTACCTTTACATGATGTAAGTACTTTTCTATGGGCCACATCTTCAAAGTAAAACAGGCAGACAGCTTCTAATCATGACATGCTAAGAAAATAGAAAAATATATTTGTGTATTAACCTCTCTTGTGTCCTTGCCATTTCAGTCACTCCTTTCTTTTTCCAAATTGCCTGCTTTTCTTCTATTTGTATCTTGTATCCCAGCTTCCTTTGCCTTTTTTCTTTAATCAGTTTTCTATTTTATGTGCATGTTTTTCTTGAAATATATAACTGGTTGCAATAGCACTGATTTCTCTAAGACCATATAAAATGACTCTTACATATCTATTTGGCCAAACAAAAGCATGTTTTCAAGCCTCAGACTCATAGATACCTAACTATGGCTATCTGCTTTTGAGTTTTCTCCAGAAGTTTGAATGCAGTAAGTTACAAACTGAGCAAATCATCTTACTCCTAAAAAATATTTATATTCCAGTTTTCAGAGATTGCCATCAACTCAAATTTCTGTGTTCAAAATGTAGGAGTCATAATGAACCCTTTTTCCCTCTCATGGCCACTTTGAATTAATCACTTAATCTTGTTTATTATTCTTCTTTCAAAATTCCCAAATTGATTCCATGTTTTCCTCATTTTTCTATTTATAACCAACTCTTTCTTATTTTCTGATTAGTCATAGAGACCTTTTTTTCTATGGCTCTGATTTTATCCTATTGAACCCTATTGAGGAGCTCTGAAGGCTGCATAGTGTCCCATGGAACCCAATACAAAATCCTTAACCTCAAGGGTAAGAATCTATGAATACCCCCTTCCTCTTGAAACACTCTGTGGCCATACTCATGCCCATTACTACCATATTCTATGACTCTGCTCATCTTGCCTTCTCTTTGACTTCAGAAATTAACTCCACTCTATCACATTGTCAAAACGTATACAGTGTTATTCTTTCTATTTGAAACACGTGGTTTCTATTTGAAACATGCGGTTTCTCCTCTTCTGTCAGATACACTATGAGTATCTTCACATGAGTTACAAGCCCATGCTTTTCAGTAAGAAATACATGTGGTCATATCCCTAAGCTAGTACCTTGTAAGTTCTGTGATGGTAGGCAAGTGACTTATCATCTAAATTTCAGTTATATTGCTTTTAAAATGGAAATAAGAGTAGAGACATTCCTCCTTTGATGACCTAGTTCCATTCCTGCTACTAGGTCATTAAATGAATTGGTCACTAAATGAGGAATTGTATATAGTATGTACATTACAATCATCAGAACAAAGAAATAGTCAAAGGAAACTCCAACTTGATGACTTTGTTTTTATTTGCATAATTCTTACATGCATCACTGCAATAGTATAATGGAACAGTATAAGAGCAGTATAATAGAACATAAAACTACAGTACAGTACAACCAGCAAAAATTACAGTACTGTGCTCTAGAAGAAGGCACCATAAGGCTGTATTGCTGCTCACTTTCCTGCATCATAAGCCCAAATATGTATCATAAATCTGAATGGCAGGTTGCGTGACTGAACAGTGTACCTCAGTCATAAGTCTGACAAATCCTTTAACAGGTAGGTCATTAACCGAGGAATGTTTGTACTTGCTGCATAAGATTGCTCTAAAAATTAAACAGGATACATTTAGAATCGTATACCTGGAACATAAGAAATTCAAGAATTGATGACTTATCTTTGTCCTTTTCAATTAGACTGTAAGTTCCTTTTCTTTTCCCTCAACCACAACTGTGCACATTGTGATCTAGAATTTAAGCTCCAAGGTGTCAGAGACAGAGTTCATTTTCTTCACTGACCCACAGATAGCCCACTAAAGGATAGATGATCCCATTGAGACTCAACATAGAAATTGTTTCTTCTAGAAAACTCATATTGAACCCCAAGTCTTCCCTCACTATTGGGTAAATACTTATCCAAAGTAATAAGCTCTGCTCTCACACTCTTGGAATTCCTCCTTTTGTAGACTTTCAAGTTCCCAGAGGGGGGAGATTGCATCATTTATATCTGAATCCCTAACCCTTCACTCAACTCTATGCGATAATGCTCAAGGAAAACTGGGGAATTATTGAATAAATGGATGGAGGAGTGACAGAGAATTGATTCTGCCTTTCATCTGTGTTCCTTTTCCTCCTATCTCTTACTATGTTCCATCTGCTTTCTGTTTTTAAGAATCAGGCAGAGATTGTGGAAATCCACGAATGCCAGGCTGGTATGACCAAGTCTTCATGCAGAACAGACATCCTAGTCAGCCCCCTGGTGCTCTGATGAGATTTCAGCATTTGATGGCTGTACCTGGGGAGGAAATGTCCTTTGATTAAAGGAGCTTTAGGCAAACTTTCCTCTGATCAAGGGCATGAGAGTGTCACAGGCAAGCTGCTGGGAACACTGTAGACTTACTTCCCTGAAGAGACTAAAAATCTGGTATGTAGTGAAGTGTCCTACCTGGGCTATGCCCCTGGAGGTGTAAATAAGAGCGAGCCCAGAAGCACTGCAAGTTCCCAAATGCCCCGCAGAGTAAGGGTGGCTGAGGGATGGTCTGAAAAACAGCAGAAACATTTCTTTACTCTCTTCTCTGGGCCGTGGCCTCCAAATTACCTTGTATGCAAGGGAGAAAGCCAAGCTGACCCTGATAGGCTTCAAAATGAAAAGGTTTGTGTGCAAATTAGGGAAAAATCCTTTCAGCACCTACAGGAATGGTGCCAGGGAGTTAACATTTGGAAACCTCAGCTCAGTGCCAGGTTGTTTGAAAAGCAGCAGATTTTGAAGCAAATGCCAGTGAGGTTCAGTGGGGAAGAAGTGAGGACAAAGGATTCCAGGAATTAGCTCTTCAAGAATGTTCCAGATACCTGATAGCAGAGAGGGAAGAAAGGAGGGAGGAAGAGAGAGGAGGGAAGAGAATACGGAGGGAAGGAGGGAGAGAGAGAGGCAGAGAGAGAAAGAGAGAGGGATTCATTGAAGTGAGCTGCTCAGGGCTTTCAGGGGAATTGGGAGGGCATATGCACCAAGGTTACTGGCTTCAGTGTCAAATGCAAGAACAAAGTGTCAGTGATGTAAGCTAAGAAATGACTAAGCACTCAAGCCCTGGAGTAGCTAATAGACCAATTCAAAAGCCAAGTGCAGCAGTAGTCTCAACTCATTCAAATCCTTCTAAAGAGGTGATGAAAAAATAGCAAGAGGGATGGGACTTCTGCTCCAGAATATTCCAAGATTATGAGTCTGATACTTTTGGACTGTGATTGACCGACCCTCTGCTTTAGCCTCTTCCTTTGGGGTATTAAAATGGGAGTCTCGGTACCAGTGCACACCAAGTTTCCATTTGTTAGGTTTTTATTTTTAAGAGATGGCTTTCTGTTTGCAGCGTGGGTCTCCTCCTCTCCCCCATGAAGGACCTTCAGAGCTTTGGGACAAAAGGCTTGGTGCTGAAGCAGGTGAACTTGTGGTTCTTCTTTCTGCTTCCTGCCTTTTTTGTTTCTCTTTTCCTTATCAATGTTGCTGTACATTGAGGATCCTGAGAAAGTCCGACCTAAGTGACAAAGTGGAGGAGGAAAAGTTAGAGAAGGAAAAACCATGTATATGAATCTTGTTTTCTCTAGAGGAGTGTTTGTAGGAGCAGAGTAATTGAGTAAATATTTGGCATACATTAGATGTTTGATAAATACTCCTCTCATCACTTCTCCCTACCCCTTATTAATTCCCTTGTTCCCTGGCCTCTCTTTCTTTTCTGCTTTATGAAGAAAAATAAAGATTGCCTTGAGGAATTTAACAATGATAATAGTCACTGTTCACTCAGTGTCTCCTTTGGTTTTTTGTTTGTTTGTTTGTTTGTTTTTTGAGACAGGATCACTATGTAGTTGAGAATGACCTAGAACTCACTATGTAGCCCAGGCTGGTCTCAAACTCACAGCGATCCTCCTTCCTCAGCCTCCGGAGTGCTGGGATTACAGGTGTGTGCCACTACGCCTGACTCCTCTCAGTGTCTCCTTTGATCTTGACCCTACGCTGAGCAGTTTCATTATTTTAGTTATATCTTATCACAAGTTGGAATAAGAGGGGCAAATATACCCACGTTACAGATGAGGAAATTGAGCTAACACAGAGTAAATCATTCAATCCTGTATCTGAAAAGTGAAGGAGCTGAAGTCCACACTCTCCTGACATCTGTGCTGCAGTATTCCTCCTATGGCTCACGGAAATGTGATCCCAGGAGGAAATATGTGCCACTCACTGGGCAGAGGACGGGGCTAGGTAGGATGGGAAGTAAGGAGAACGTCTTCCCTTTAGCATTTTCCTTCTCCACCCTCCTGTTCAAACAGCAATCAGTCACGCTGCCCTCTGGCCAAGCACCCTTTGATTATCGCCTGCACCTCAAAACTCACCACTTATATTTTTGTCCTTTGACTCTCAAGGTCTCAAGCAATTAAATAAACTTGTCTTGGCTGAGAGTTCTTAATTTCAGAGTCAGCATCTGCTTTAGATAATAAGTGCAAAAAGATGAGAATTTTCGTTGGCAAAAGGTCTCTGGAAGAAATGGTAAAAGTAGACAAAGTTCCATTGACTTGAAAATCTCACTGAACAACAGTCATTGCTGTATCTCCCTGTTCGCAGCTCTTTGCCCACAAAAGCCCCAATGGAAAATTGAATGTTGAATTTCAAGCCTCTAATGGTCTCAAGAATAAGTTCCAGTTAGGAATGGCTTTTGCTGTTCTGTTATGTATTTTTTTTGAGCACTTACTGTAGGTTCAGCTCAGTTCTAGGTAGGGAAATTAGGAAGGTAAGAGCTCGAGCCCCTGGAAGGTTTATGCTACTAGATGTTTTTCTTCTGTGCTTCTCTATCACTGGACGATTCCACAGCTTACTGACCACTTACAAAGAGACTGCTGAGAAGATTGGGTATTGGCTAGGGAGAAAATATATTAAGGGGCAAAAAGGAAGATATTAGTTTTAAACTGTTTATTTGGAATTATTAGTTTCAATCAGTGACAATTTGAAGATATTAAATGCATTCTGGAGTAACTTGTCACAAAAAAGAAAAAGTGCCATTACTGATATTCTCCAAGCTTTTTCTAATAAGATCAGGGCCAGGGATGGAAAATAAACTGGAAGATGAATAGGATGTCAGAATGCAATTGAGTTCTGAGAAGTTACCCAGTAAACACAGCTGGAACAACTTTGCCACACAGTGATGGTTAAGGATAGCTTTGTTGAAATTGATCCACCGAACAGTTGATCTCTCACCACTCAAAATAATGTCATTCTTAACCTATTGGAAAGCATCTCTCAGCAAGTTTTCTGAGTTAGGGCAGGGATGTGGCCAGACGTAGCAGAGATGTGCTCTTCCACTATTACAATCATGTCTATTTTTTCAAGAAGTCTCTGTAGATTCTCTCAATGCGGAACAAATCCCAGCTTCATCAATCACTAGCTGTGCTACTTTTGGCAAGTCTGCAACTTCTTTAAGCCTCAGTTTCCTCATCTGGAGAATTTGTATAATAATGATAATGACCATGGCTAACCATAATAGCAAAGGTAGGCAAAGTGACTATTTCTCTGTGGAGGCCATGCCATGATGAAGATTCATCACTTTGCTGGGTGCTCACAGTCCTCAGGAGCTAAATGTGTCACACCCATCCTTAGCTTCTTACCAAGAATCATGGTTACAGTTGAGAAATCACTAGAGGTGACTTAAAAAAAAAAAGCATGGTTATCTTTTATCACAAGTAAAACTGGCTGTGCAGCTTCCACAGTCATCATCCCTGCTGGCAGAAGTGTTCACTATCGAATGAGTGACATGCTTTAGAAGTGCTTCTGGACTCAATAGGCACATATTGCTGCCACCACCACCCACTGAGTCCTCTTAGGACAGTAGCATAATAAAATGTATTAGTCAGCTTCCTGTTACTGTAATGAAATAATGGATGTCATTAACATACAAAGAGAAACAGTTCTTTTGGCTCACAGGCCTGTCCTTCCAGTTCCTGTTCAAGACTGAGTGGCACCAATGTTCTGGCCTTTGTTGATAGGAGGACATTTTGGGGTGGCAGTAAACTATTCACCTCATGATCCAAATTGCAAAAGAAGAGGAAAAGATCCACAGTCCCCTTAAAGTCATGCCCAGTGATGCAGAACCCGGAGAGAAAGAATCCCTTCCCCTCATCTGTAGCAGAGCTGCCTCCTCTTCTCTCCATCCCTGATGGCCCCCAGTCTTGTCTCTGCTCTTGTTATGGGATCTGTGAGAAAGGAAAAATCAATTTTCTAGTTAGAGTCAACCACTAAAATTTGCTTGTAGGTCTCCTAGCCACAGCATGATGAGTATGACTACATTTCTCCAGGTTACAGCTCAATAAAGGCTTCTAATGGCCTTTATGATACTTTCCCTGCACACGGGCCCCTCAGCAACATCTTTAATGCTCACTTATGAACCTCCTTGTAGGGAGATAATTTTTACTTTAGTGTTTTTGCATCATTAGGAGGAGAATTGGGCTGGAAGAATAGGGGTGAAGGCTAAAAAACAGGTCCTGGGCTGTCTCTAGTTATTCCACTTAGTTTTTGAAGCAAGTTATGATAGCACAAAAGGGTTATTCCTGATGGTGCTGACTGGGAAAGGGTCAAGAGAGCTTCTTCTTGGGCTTCACTGGGCCCTGAGTGGTCAGACAAGGACCTTTTCCATCATTCATCCACATCGGTGGCCATGAATGAGAAACATTTGATGAGGACCTACCGTGCACTAGGTAACATGGCTGCTGAGAAGAGTCGTGAGTTGCTGCTCCCAGTCTGAGTGGGGAGGACAGACAAGAAAGCTTGTACAGGGATTAGAGTAAAAGCAGCGACTCACTGAGTCCTTAATTCCTTCCAATTGTGAGAGATGTACCAGTTTTCCTCCACAGGGGCAGTGAGCTCCAGAGGAAGCCTTTCTGGCCATGGTTGTACAGTATTGAATCAAGAGAGACAAGGATGAGTTAAGCAGTGAAAGAAGTAGAGCCAATCATGTGGTTGGACACCAATTAGAC
Organism: Fukomys damarensis; assembly: GCF_012274545.1. Classification (NCBI taxonomy): domain Eukaryota; kingdom Metazoa; phylum Chordata; class Mammalia; order Rodentia; family Bathyergidae; genus Fukomys; species Fukomys damarensis. The sequence continues at coordinate 17,042,783 of NW_022900947.1, read as the reverse complement.
TTATGTTTAAATCTGCATCTACAATATATGAACTGTGTCATCTTGAACAAATTATAGGTCCTCTCTAAAGGCAGGTTCCTGCTGTCTAAAATAGGTGAAGTTTTTTGCAGGACTTTTGTGAAAATTAGCAAGCTATTTTTAAGTGCTAGACTCATTTCCAACGCAGAGTAACTACTCAATGCACAAAAGCTCTATTTTTATTATTATGTGTGATGATTATTTCAACATATGAATTTGTCAAGGATCAACTCCATGATCATTGAAACGTGAGTATGATCCATTAAAAAAAAGACAAGACTTTGAATGTGACTGATATGTGCAGTGGTGTGGAGTAGAAAAGTGGCAAACTTGAGGACAGAATGCATGTGGATGGTTATTGAATCCTGCATTTAGGAGGCAGGAAACACTGAAGGTTAACTACTCTTTAGGAAAGGTTGCATGGAAGTAATTAGACATCCCGACAATGATGTGTCCCTAACTTATTGTCAGCTGTCTGATCTCAGTTTGCAAAGCCATGGCTCATTTACCACTTGGCTGTGGAAAATAAAAACCCCAGCACCACTTTGCCTCTAAAGAATTCTCAGCAAATTTTCAGAGTAAAACATGCTCTATGAATTTCTTGAAGATTTCTCCCCCCCACTCTGAAATGCCCTGAATTTCAAGCAGCTCTAATGCTGCTGACTCATTTCTAGTTTCATAAGGATTTGGGTTGCCTTGTCATATGTTATAAATACCTGGTTTATGGAGTCTTTCCTATTGCTGTGCAGTAGACTTGGGAGTGTGCCAAAGGGATCCAAGGTGGTCTAACAGAGGTTGAGCTTAGAAAGTGTCCTATGATTTTGCTTATCTTATTCTCTTTTAAGTGAAAGCGACCTTTAGTGTTTCTGCAGAGGGTCATTACATAATTCCTATCTTTAGGAAATGTGAAGGACTGGACTTCAAAGGCATATGTTCTTGTGAGACTGACAGCATTTAACATAAATTTCCCAGGCTTTCCTTAAACTTTTATGGAATCTCTTTATATCATTCAAGGAAAGAGGATGTCAGAACCCTGACAGATGGGAGGAGATTTTTCTCTTTTTAGGGTTTTGATGTGCTTTTGTCTATCATGGATGGGGACCACCAATCACACCTGGAAATCAGACAATCAAACCTTTGTGATAAAGAGAAAAGACAAATATGTGGGAATGTACAGGAAGAGCAAAAGAGGTTGGGCTAAAGACAAATATGGCTTATGTCATAGTTTTATTTTCCCAAGAATAAACTCTATTGACAAAGTCTACAGAGTAAACACCACGGGACTTGAGTATGAGATCACGGGCTAATTCATATCAGGGCAATTCTTTCCTTTTGAAAATAAACTTGACTATGCCATTGCATAAGTTGCTTACTCCTCCTGGAATATTTATGTGCAGTAAGTAATGACAGGTGGATAGATGGGTAGATGGCTGAACTGTCTAGAACAGCAGCCCCTTCTGGAAAACATAACTGATTCATTTGTTACTTTGCATATTCTTTCCTTGCGGCTTTCGTTGTTTGTTTTGCTATACCTTGTTGTACTCCTCTCTAAGTTTAATCTATCTTGGCCAAAGCAAAGGTCAGAAAGCAATATGGAACAGCCTGCTTAGGAAAAATATGTGTTTCCTGATGAGGAGAATGAGCTTCTACCACTTACCAAGCCATGGTTACTTAGGGGAAGAGATGCTGACTCATAGGATGGGCAAGGTGATTTGTATATGCAAATACATAATTTATCTCTTACACAAATTTTTAGACAAAGGTCTGCAGTATCCGAGAAACTGTGAAGTACTCAGGTTTAATTTTACATCATTATACAATGTAGAATGATAACATCCCAGTGCTTCCTTGTTTTTGTGTTATCTCTTTTTGTCACTAGCAACGAGGGCAAAGGTTTTGAGGCTACTGTTGATGGATGCACCCCATCTCCTAGAATAGTGGCTCTTATTAGCAGAAAGCCACCAAGTATTTGGATGAGTGATCACCTACAAAGTCATTTTATTTCTTGTCTTGGTTTCATGAAAGTTTCTGGTACTCCTTTGGGGAGGGTTCCTACAGTCACATATCATGAAAGACTTTATTCTTTAAGATCACGTCACTGTAACACGAGGAGATGGTGTCTGCCAGCTCATTCTTCCTCACTGATACCACCTGGTCTTGTTATATTTTCTGTTGTTCATACTCTTTTTTTCTTCTGGTTTTTAGTAGAAGCCTATTTTTTCTTAAGCTACTTTTTATATACATATTACTCATCTCTAAAGTGCTATTAAACTTAATTTTATGTTGGGCTGGGGATTTAGCTCAGTGGTTCTGCTGCCTGCCTCAAAAGCACAAGTTTTTGAGTTTGATCCCTAGTTCCAAAAAGAGCAAAACAAAACAAAGCTTAATTTTATGCTTTATTTTGTTACATACGCTATACTTTATTTTCTTTATACCTTCTCATTTTTTTTCTTTCTTCGTTTGTAATTCTTTCCTTTTAAGTTGCCAGACAGCAATTTGCCTGAGTTCCTTGATAGTATCCCTATTTTGGTATCTTCTAGGACTCTTTCAATAGAGCTAGATCAAATAAGAAACTTCAATGTCCTTGGTAGGAAAGCATTAAGCATTAACTCTCAATAGTCTACTACTCTTTATCTATCCTTTAAGTTGCTAGAAAATAGAATGAAGTGGAAAATAGAATTCAGCTCATGCAAGGATCTATTTTCCTGAATAGAGAACAGGTAGTCTTCTAGATGTAAATTCCTTCCAGCGATCATGGTAGTTTGTCCAGAAAGGGCAAATATTAATATCTTGTTAAGAGGTGGTGAGGGCACCTTTTTTATGTGTAGAAGTAAGAATAATTTGAGTCAAGTCTCAAAAAACATACAGACAGATAAAGAGACAAAGATAAAAGGAATCAATGATCCATAGGAAATGTACAGATTATTTGCTAGCAATGATGAAAATACGTATTCTAATGATGAAATGTTGAATAAATTCAATGAGATTCTATGTGTCTTATTGAGTAGTTAAAAAATTGAACAATAGAATTAGAACTGAAGGAGAAAAAGAAAAAGAGGGCATAAAATATCACTGAAACACTCAGTAGCCCTCTTGGTGGTCACAGATTTGTTTTTGGGTCACAAACCAAATACCTGTATAATTTGTGAATGTTACAGCTGGTTTTTACATGATGCATGCACCAACTCCCATTATTCATGGTAGCTGCCTAGAACTTCCTGTAAGGAGAGCTGCTCTGTATCAAGAATGAGAAAATGTGCTGTAATCATCAGCAATGTCTGTCATGGGAATGGTACTTGGAAATGCAGTGTGAGTTCTATGAATTTTTCATTGTTGATTCATGTCTAATTATTGCTTCGTAGTATGTTTCATTTTCTTCCTACAATTTCTTTTGGTTTCTGAATTTGGTGCTATGAAATTTGTTTCTGGAAAGATTGATGTATCATAATAGCCATCTGGCCCTTGTATTGTTTGCTCAGTTGGGGATGGTACAAAGTTGTACCCTATCTGTCACCTGTGACAGATTTCGTAGTACAGAGCAAATAACCCACATGGACTGTGAAGAAACAGAGATTTTTACCGAAGAAAGCAGAGAGATGTGCAAAACATAGTATTGTTTTTATGAGGGCAATGGTGCCACAGACTACCTTTTGGAAAGCTCTGTTAGTAAGTACACTTCCAACTGAAAATAGCAAACCAACCCAGTCAAAATTGGCTTAGAATAATGTGCAAAACTGCTCTTCATAAAAATCAGGAAACTGATTACTGCTGATATTCCTTCAATAGCCTAAGAATGTCAAGGTCTGTACTTCTTTAGCTCTCTTGGAATTTTTCTCATCATTATCCTATGATTGCCATAACGCTAAGTCTCAGGTCTACCTTTTAGTTAGGAAACATGGAATAAGTTAAAGCATCAGTGACTTTGCTCCATTAATCATTGAAGAACGTCTCTCATGCATGGCCTCTGACCTTTGTATCTTTCCGTACGGAAGTGTGGCTCAGCCTGGTTCCAGGGGGAAGTTTAGAAGACATGTGTGCTCTGTGGTGAATGAGGCAAGAAGGAAGGGTGTTGGGGGCAAATACTGATTAACCAACTGGTAGTCTCCATCACAATCCACCCTTAGACTAGTGGACATCTGTACATAGCTTTCTTCCTATATTTACATTTTAATGCTGTCTACTCATCTCTCTTTTCCAGAAAGGAGCACCAAATATATTTTATTTTAAGGGCTGGCATGAAGAACAGCATCATCTAGTGATATGTTCCCCTGACAATCAGATCTAAATGTACATTTTCTGGTCTAATGATTGAGAGTTAAAAGACCAGTTACCTGTTTCCTTCATCAAGCATACAATAGTGGAAAAGGAATGGGATAACTACAATGACATACAGACATAAATTACATACATATTATAGTACACATCAAATAACAAAAATGTTTTTGCTGTCAGTGAAGTAAATTCCTGTATTAGACAATGTGTGCATTCTGGTCTTTTCTTGGAGAATCACTAGTATTTGTGAGGATTTAGGAGACTACTGTACTAATTATGCTCACCTCCACGTCTGAGGTAGACCTTGAAGAAGATGCTATTCTGATGAATGTATAACATTCCTACATCATTTTGTACACAGGTTTCATGGCTTATGAGGCTAATAGTTGTGGTGACTTAGCAACTTTTGTATGGGATAACAAAAACCAATGTATATCTGTAGATGTAGCCTTCAATTATGAGAAATTCTGTTTCTGAATATCTAAGTTTAGGGATTAGTGTAATGGACGGTGACTATAAAACAGGGCATAAACTGAAAGACACTATCCTAGATAAATATGTGCATAAGTACAACATTAGTAGTTATTAAATATTGCAATTGTGTTATACCACTATGTAAGTAACTGCTTACCCACATCTGTACACTGTACCCTGATATCTCACTATCAAAGCATTTATGCTTGACATAGAGGTCTTTAAGAATGCTATTCCAACTATAAAACAGGGCATAAACTGAAAGACACTATCCTAGATAAATATGTGCATAAGTACAACATTAGTAGTTATTAAATATTGCAATTGTGTTATACCACTATGTAAGTAACTGCTTACCCACATCTGTACACTGTACCCTGATATCTCACTATCAAAGCATTTATGCTTGACATAGAGGTCTTTAAGAATGCTATTCCAGGGCCAGGGATTTAGCTCAGTGGTTTGGTGTCCTGTCTCACAAGCGCAAGGACCCAAGTTCAATCCCCGGTACCAAAAAAAAAAAAAAAAAAAAAAAAAGAATCCTATTCCAACTGTTGCTACATTTAGTTTGACTGTTCTGTTTTTTTCTCTCCGTACCAAGTAGTAAGGTGGTAAGGTTTGGTTGCACCAAAAAGGTCCATTAAAGCTTTGGATATCAGGAGGTGAGGGGTAGTGGGAGGTTCCTAGATCACGGGCGCTTACCCATAGAACATTGTAGGACTCCAGTCTCTCTGACTTCCTGTTTAGTGACTTTTGTGTACTTCTGTCTCTGCTGTGATGTAACATAGTCCAGAGAATATGGCTGCACCAGAACTGAGTCGGTGCTAGCAGTATGTGCTTAAACCTCAGAAATTATAAGCTAAATAAATTCCTTCTTCATCATAAAAAGCTCATATTGGGTTGTTCATTATCAGATGAATTGCTCATATACTATTACACAATCTCATATACTAAGTATTCAACAACTTGTTTATCACCTCTGGTTTATAGCTGGTTAGGGTAGCCTAGAAGTATTTTCTTTGACATAAGGGATCCTGGGCCCAATCCAAACATTTTCCAAGGAAATACTTATTAGGAAAATGCTGTCAAAGCTTTAAAAAGGGCAACATCAGGTTGTGAGATAAATTTGTTGTAAGGAAGTAATAAAAATAAAGAAAAGTTCAAAAATAAGTTGGTTGGACACAAAGTGTGAATTGGTTGAAAGTAAATTCAGGAGATAATTATGCTAATGTAGACCAACTGCTGTGGCATCCCTCTTCTTTGTGTCTGGGCTTGGTGTACTGCCCAGGGGCATGTCCTTAAAGCCATTGACCCATCCTGGTTACAAGCCAAACAAGGAAGGGTCAAGAGCAGGAGCTCAATTAACCAGGTACCACCATTGCCATTGGGCAAGGGACCAAAAACAGGAGGATCACTATGACAGGGGGAACATGGAAGCGTTGTAGATCTCAGAATGCAGGCAGGGTTCAGAGTCTAAGAAGTGAGGACTTTGGCACAAATAATTCTAGTAATAAGCATTGAACTTGGACCCAAGGGCACAAAGCCCTGCATTTCACTCTATTACTACCTGCTGAATGTGGATGAATTACAGCACATCTCAGGAAGTCTTAGAGCCTATTCGTGACACAGACCAGGGCCAAGATGCCAATGAGATCTCATCTAAATTTTATTACTGAGTTATTTGTTATGCTTTTTAGATTTCTTTGGTAATTCGTTTATTCTTAAATTTTAAAAATACCATTATAACCATTAAAAAAATCTGAAATTTTGGGAGAGTGTTTTTATAACATGTTAGGTACTGTTCTAAGTATTTTACATCTGATAAATATCTCCTTTAACCTTCGCATCAATATGACATTTTTGTCATTCCTATTTTATAGAAAGGACATAGACTTTCATCTACCTTGTGTTCCCAACAGGGGCTCCCAACCTGATCTGTTGGCTTTAATCCATCCATCCATCCATCCTTTCATCCATCCATCCTTTGTCCTATCCATCCACCCACCCATCCACCACCTATTTACTTAGCCAACAAATTGATACGGGTCATTAGAGTAGGTGCTGGATTACAATAGCAAACAAGGTTGACAAGTTGGCTTCCTTGGAAGTTTACAGTCTAGCAGGAGAGTCACACAGTTAAATGTGAAGCTTTGTGATAAAGTGTGACAGGTACAACAATGAAATGCAAGATTCACTGGGAACTTACAGAACGGCTTCGTATTATTGTTTATGGAGAGGCAGAAAAATTCTCAGTTGTCTACAAAACAACAACAACAACAAAAACAAGTGGTCACTAAGTACTGAGTAAGTAAAATAAAGTTATGTTTAAGAACTAGAAAGGTACACATGTCCTAATTGGAGTATAAAGTGGAAGGACAAGAAGAAGAGAGATTAAGAAAGAAAGGAAGGCAAGATGCCAGACTACCCAGAGCATCTGAAGAGCTCGGATTTTATCTTAATGATAGTGAGAAGCCCTGGATAAACGGTAAGTAGGGGAGTGACATGGTTTGATCATTTTGCATTCTAGAAGAATTGCTCTAGCTGCAGAGTGGAGGTTGGATTGGGGCAAGACTGTAGGCAAAGTCAGTTACTGTTTCCAGTTAAAAGATGACAGTAGAATGAACTATGGCTATTAGGATAGAGAAATGAATTAGCTGAAGAGATAATGAGAAGTGATGAAATACAGAATGTGCCGTAGGCCTTTCTGATGGGATATGTAGTACTGTATTGTGCAAACAATGCAACTGATCTGGAGTCAATATCATGAAATTAGTGATGAGTGACAAGAAAGCCTCTCTTAAAATAGGGCTCAACATTTTTGGCAAAAGATAGGTTGTGTTGGCACACCAGTGGGCTTGGTTGACACCTGAGTTATTTTTTCTACAATTATGAAGCCTAGAGGAAGCTATGCTCAGTAGAGAGAAAATCTGGAGCTCTTTTGGATAGCAGTTATTTTGAGAGAAGTGTTTGGTAGAAAACACTCCTCTACCACACTGAAATTCCACCTTCCATTTTACCTTTAATTTCTCAGAACAATGACCTGGAGGCAAATTCTAAGAGAGCAAAATGACAGCTGCAACTTGGAAGGGTCTCGTCTCAGCCTGGATACCAATGCTAAGTCATGACGTAAAACTAGAGAAGCCTCATTTTTTTCATCCATTTTATTACCAGGAAGGATATGAATAGAAGCTCCTTTGTGGAATTATATTGCCTCCCCATTGAATTTAATGTTTGTCCAATTGAAAAGACTCATATCTTACCGCCAGTCATTTCAGCTGCTATTCCGCGGATCACTTACTTATAGCAGTTTTCATTTCTTTCTTGTCTATGGAACATGCTTATATTGTTATTGCTTCATGCTACATTCTGTAACCTACTCTCATTTATGTGATGTGGCTAGATCAAACGAATTATCAGTCTGTTACCCCCACTGTGTTTAAGCCCCCGATTCTTGTCTTGTAAAGAATTATATCACCGATCTGAATTGGCATCCAGATGAAGCCAGGTATTGGGGCTCCTTCTTGCCAGCATGTTATGGTTCTTATCCTGTTACGTTCTTCTCTCCTGTGAAGCTCTCCAGAGTACAAAGTCTTCCCTCTATCTATAGTCACAAAGTCCTAAAGGCAGTGAAGCCGGTAGAGCTCCTGTGATATCACCATCAGCGGTTGCCTGGGTGATCGGAGTAACGCGCCTTCTAATCTCCTCACCTTCCTTGCGCCATCCTCCCATGTACTCTCCAAACTGCAGCTGAATGCAACCTTATTTTTCTCTCCCCTGCTGTAATCCTCAACTCAAGAGTGATTACAGCCTTTTATAACCTTTACTTCCGGCTAAATCTCCCTGGATTACTATGGTTCATTCAGATTTACCTTCCTTAAATTCCCGGGTTGGACTGTGTTTCCCTCCCATCCTGGACTTTTACATGCAGTTCCCGTGGTTTGAAACAGTCATTCCATATCCATACCTATTTTTCAAGTCTCAGCATAGCATTGGTTTGCATTCGAAGCCTGCTTTACTTATCCAGAAACCCATGATTCTCTTTCTTTCACTCCTTTTTATAATGCCTGTAGGTATGTCTGTCTTTCCTCAGAGTCTATTAGCATCTTAAAAAGAGTGAATGTATATTTCAGGTTTAAATCATCGGTACCTAGAACAATGGCAACCAGCGAGTAAGAATTTGTGTAATTCATGCTGCCTTTTAGGGTTACAGAAAAGAAATGTGTGTTTTCAGCTTCACAACAGAAATCTCTCTCATTAATCAAGGGAAGAGTATAATATTAATTAATTAATTTATGCTTACTCAATAAATATTTTGAGTACCCATGAATATGCCAGGGACTATTTTGAGCACTGAGTTATGGAAATGAATGTGACATTTCTGTTTCCTGAAGACAGTCTACGTTTATGTGGGGAAAGAGAGAAGCAAATAGTTACGATGTAGTATTTGGTATAACAAATACATGCACAAGTTGCATGGAACACAGAAAAAGTAGTGCTGAAGTCTATCTGAGCATTGAAAGAGGTGACGCATAAACTGACTCTTGATGACTTTGCAAGTGGCTATTAGTTGATCAAAAGGAAAGAACCACAGTACTGGCAAAGAAACAGACCAGAGGGTCAGTGGAATAGACAAGAAGATGCATAAACAACTCCAGACATACTCAGCTACCTCGTCTTTGACAAAGGAGCCAACCATCCTCAGTGGAGGATAGACAGCGTCTTTAATAAAAGGTGTTGGAAAAACTGGATTTCAGCTTGCCAAAGATTAAAACTAGACCCTTATCTTTCACCACTCTAAAATCCAACTGGATTAAAGATCTAAATATTAAAACAGAAACACTAAACTTGCTGGAAGACAAGTTAGGAAGAACTCTTGAAGATATAAACATAGGAAAAAACTTTATGAACAAATTCTCAGTAGCATGGGAACTAGCACAAAGAATCAACAACTGGGATTTCATCATTTTAAAAAGCTTCTGCACTTCAAGAGAAATCACCAGCAGAGGTATGAGACTACCCATAATGTGGGAAAAAATTTTACCAGCTGTTCCTCCGACACACTCTACTATCTAGACTATATAAGGAACTAAAAAAAATCAGACCCCCCCAAATATAAAGACCCAATTCAAAAATAGGCATCTGAAATGAACAGACATTTCTCAGACAAAGAAGGAAAAGCAGCAAGCAAATATATGAAAAAGTGTTCAACGTCACTGGTCATTCAAGAGACTGCAGATGAAAACAACACTGAGATTCCACCTCACCCCAGAAAGAATGGCTGCTATCAAGAAATCAACTAATAACAAATGTTGGCAGGGATGTGGGGAGAAAGGAACCCTTCTCCATTGTTGGTGGGAGTTCAGACTGGTGCAACCACTATGGAAATCAATATGGAGATACCTCCAAAAACTAGAGTTAAAAGTTCGATTTGACCCAGCTATTCCTCTGCTGGGTATCTTTCCAAAAAAATTAAAAGAATCAATAGCCAGCGTGGTGGCTGAGGCAGGAGGATCACTGCGAGTTCAAGACCAGCCTGGGCTACATATATAATGAGTTCCAGATCAGTCTCAACTAACTACACAGTGAGACCCTGTCTCAAAAAAATAAAAAAAAAATTGAAAGAATCATACCACAGTGATAAATGCACACCCATGTTTATAGCAGCACAGTTTGCAAGAGCTAAAACTAGAAACAGCCCAATTGCCCATCAACTGGAGACTGGATAAAGAAGATGTGTTTTTGTTTTTGTTGTTGTTTTTTATAAAATGGAGTACTACTCAGCCATAAAGAAAAAGAAACTTGAGACATTTATCCAAAGTGGATGCACATTGAGGCCATACTCTTAGGAGAAATTAATAGGATAAACGTGTAAATACCAAATAGTTTCTCTGGTGTGAAAAATCTAAAAGAGTAAATAAGGATCAAAATGAATAATTGATACCATATAATAGGAAGAAAAGGTCTAAAGAAGTAGGGGAAGTGGGAGGAGTAAGGGAAAGGTAAAAAGGAAAAAGAAAAAAATATGAGAAAAGGAAAAACATGGAAACAAAATCTTTGTAAATAGGTAGAGTGGAGGGTGAGGAGAGGACGGGGGATTGGGGAAAAATAAGAACCAAGATAAGCTATATAAAGGTACAGGATCCCAATGATGATTGCAACTGTATTGGATACCTAAACTGTACCAATAAACTTAATTAATTAAAAAATAAAAAAAGGAAAGAAGCACTTGTTTGGAGGAGGACCCAACACTTGGGAAGGGTCAAAAGTCAAGAAGAGCACTGGCGTATTCCGGAAACGGAGTGGTCAGTGCAGCTTATGGAGGACTCCAGGAACCTGTCAGTCTTGTGATGAACCAAATCATTATTTCTTTTGATGTAAATTTTAAACAGGGAGGCTCTTGACAGATTATGAGGCAGGAGATAGTCAGAGTAGTACGGTACACAGATGTCTCTAGCAGCAACATGGGAGACAAAAAGAAGGAAGGTAAAATTAGAGGCCAAGGCAAGATCTGTTCGAAGAACTTTTTACTGATGTTGGTGAAAAATATATTAGACCTGGAAAATGTAAGTTTCTGGCAGTATTTGCAGAAGGAATTCAAGGATTATGAGTGAATTAATAGGTAGAATTACATTGCCAAGACTTGAAATATACTGTTGCTTCTTCCTGGATTATTCTCTCTCTCTCTCTCTCTCTCTCTCTCTCTCTCTCTCTATCTATCTATCTATCTCTATCTCTCCCTCTCTTCCTCTCTCTCCCTCCCTCCCTCCCTTCCTCTCTCCCTCCTTGTCTGCATCTCTTTTTTGTGGTACTGGATTTGGTTTTTATTGTTCATTTTTTTCATATGTGACACATTTTGGCTAAATTACTAAACTGTTCAGGCTAGGCTTTAATTTGCCACCTTCCTGCCTCTAGAGTGCTGGAATTAGCCATGCACTGCCACACCTGGCTGTCCTCTATTTTTTTTTTTTTTGAGTTTTAAAAAAAAATTATTTTTTAAAGTTAATATATGCATTACAGGAAACAAAATCACAAGAAGCAAAGAACAAAGTCATTTGCAATCATAAGCAGCCAAGCTGGATGTGTTCTTCTAGGTCCTGCGTGTACACACATGACGTGCCATTTCGTGATTGAGTTTGTACAGTGTGTGTCATGCTTTTCTACATATCATGAATATTCATCAATTCAAAATCTCTATTTTTTTAAAGCTAATTGCCATTCGTCCTTTATCATTCAATTTGAGAGTTGCCTCTGGCAAATTTTCTCTGCCTCCCTTACCTCAGTCTGATTAGGATATCCTTCTTTTAAACCCTCATTGAATGTAGTATGTAGCCTTTGCAACATTAAATTATAAGCAATTTGAGAGCAAAAGATAATGTCTAATTTAGCCTAGCAAAATGTTAGCAGAGTATCTCACACCTGGTATCAATCAGTAAGTATTTATTGTATGGATGAATGTTTGTGTGCCTAAAAGCCTACCAAGATTTTAGGGTTTTAGCTGAAAAGAGATGATTTACTGAGATCCTTGGATAAGAAACATGTTTGGAAAAAATGACAGAGGTAGGGTAGAAACTAGTTCGGAGAATAGCTTGGGGAAGGTGACAAAGATGATATTTATCTGGGACAGGTTAGGTTTGAGTGGCTATTAAATCATATAAAATTGATCTGATGTGAGGCCAGGAGTTGTAACTTATCAATGGATAAGTGGATGATAGTTGAAAATATTGTCTTCATCCAGGGACACAGTGTACAGAGAGTGGGAAAAGACTTAACAGAGTCTTGAGGATTACAAGCATTCAGTATCTAGGTGTACAGGAAATCTAGAAGCCCCACAGCAACAGGGCAGACCCTAACAACGTAGCTTAGAGAGTACTGCTAATAGGACCAGAGAGAAATGAAGGTCAGGAAATAGCAATATCAACTGTTTTGGTATCCCTTTCGGTATTGAACTCAGGACCTTCCGCTTGCAAGGCAGGCAGCAGAACCACTGAGCTAAATCCCCAGCCCAGCAATATCAAATATTTGCAACAGGACAAGTGTAATAAGGGTCAAAGGTATTTTATATATATGTGATACATTTTTTTGTGGTGCTGGGGATTAAAGTCAAAACCTCATGCATACTGGGCAAATGCTTTACCACTGAGCTAATAACTTCACCCCTTAACTCATTTTTCTGTGTAGATAATTTGTAGAACTGTTATCTACAATGGCAATTTTAAAGGAGTACTGGGGATGCTACAGTGTTGGTGGTGATGTTAGAGATGGAGCCAGTGAGTATCATACCTGAAAAGGTTGTAAAAGAAGAGAAAAAGATGGAGTAGATGCTGTGAAGTCAGGAAGAGAGTAGGTGCAGTATGTTTATTTGCTTATTTTCAGATAGAGAAAATGTAAGCATGATTTCGTCTTGAGCATAATTAGGAATTGAGGAGGGTAACGTGAATAATACAGGTGGACATATTTCATGGAACAAGGATTAGGATAGCTGAACACACTGGCCCAAGACTCAGGATCACCGCTGTTTGAAAGAGCACCACATCTCTCAGGAGATTAAAGGGAAGAAAGGTTGAGTGGTGCATGAATTTGAGTTAAATGGTGAATTCTTTCACACCTGATTTCTTCAATTTCTCTAGGAAGCAGAGAGCAAGATCATCTGCAGGGAGTGAAAAGGAGAGAAATGAAAAAGAGAAATGCAAGTGCTGATTGTTGACAGACTTCTGCTCTAATTAAATATGGAACTAAACAGAGTGCTGAAAAATTATTGTGTAGCTGTGCATACTTTGCTAAAATGGATAAAAGTATGCCTGTTGTGTAATAATTTTCACAGTTGCATGATTTGCTTAACATCAGGAAATAGCTGTGTCAACTAAGATAAAGAAGGCAGATAATTATAGTGATACAAATTGACATTAACTGGGAGCACACGTGGATTTCTAGCTTGGAATCCATGACTCTTAGTCCATGTGCAACTCCAGAAGTATCTTGTGGACTTCTAAAAAGGAACAAAACAATTTGTACATACATAGTTTTGTTGTTGTTGTTGCTAGAGAGTTTGTCTTTGGTTTACACATAACTTTCAAAGTGCCTTTGATATCAAACTTAAGAATAAAATATTGAAGAAAGAATAATAGTTGTTGAGGAGGGGCCGGGGGTTTAGCTCAGTGGTTCGGTGGCCTGCCTTGCAAGTGCAAGGACCCAAGTTCAACCCCCAGTACCAAAGTTGTTGAGGGATAATTGATACTAAAAAGATAATCAAATAATGAAGGATATCAGTCTTTCGGGGGTTAAACTGTTTTCCAGGGGAATTGCTCACATTAAAACATAAATATGGGCCGAGGATTTAGCTCAGTGGTTCTGCTGCCTGCCTCACAATCACAAGGACCCAAGTTTGATCCCTGGTACCAAATAAACAAACAAACAAACAAAAAACAAACAAACACATAAATATGCACCAGACATAGACACACATCTCTGAAAACTCCTAAGTGAAATAAATAAGGCACACATGTGTAAATACCGAATAGTTTCCCTGGTGTGAATAATCTGCAATAATACAGATGATCATAATAAGATAACTGACATTGAGAAAGGGCAAGAAAGGAGCTAAAGGTGTAGGGAAGGTGGGATGGGTAGGGGAAGGGTAAAAAGGGAAAAGAAAAAAATGTGAGAGAATGAAAAGATGGAAATGAAGTGGTTGTAGATGGGGAGGGGAGGAGGGGGTGAAGGGAGGGCAGAGGTAAGGGGAAAAATGAGAACCAAGACCTGTCATGTAGTGGTACAAGATCCCAACAATGAATGTAACTGTACTGTATCCCTAAAATGTACCAATAAACTTAATTAAAGCTGAACAAAAATCACAAAAAATATTTAATGGTGCTAGAAAATATGAAGAACTCTTAAAATTCAACAATGAGAAAATAACAAAAAATGGGCAAAGTATTTGAAATGACAATTTACTAAAGAAGATATATGATGGCAAATAATCATATGAAAAGAAGTACATCATTAGCCAATGCAAACTACAACAACAAAGAAATATTACACAAATACTTTTACACAATATTAGAATGGCTCAAGCGGGGAAGAAAACCCAGTGCAAATACCAAATATTTGTGATGGCATGGAGAAGCTAGAAATCTAGCATATTACTGTTACATATAGTTTAGTATTCACAAAAGAGAAAAAGGATACATGCTTACACAAAAACCTATCGGTAAATGTTTCCAGTGGTTTCATTCAGATTTTCCAGCAATGTGAAACAACTCAAATGATCTTCAGCTCGTGAATGATTAAACAAATTGGATTAAACCATATAACAAAATATTACTCAGTAATAGAGAAGGAATGATGTTTTCAAACATGGAACAGAAATTATAACTCTTAGAAGCTTCATGCTAAGTGAAGGAATTCGAACTCAAAAGGATGCAAGACTCTAAGGTTTCTCCCAGCTAAGATTCTGAAGAAAGCAAATGACATCAGATCAGAAGTTGCCAGGGGCTAGAATTGTAGAAAGGAGACTACAAAGTGGCAAGGAGGCAATTTGGTGGTGACAGAAATATTCTACAGCTTGATTTTTTGGATGGCTACAGGACTATTATTATAAGCCTATTTAAATACATAGAATTGTGTACCTAAAAGTAAGAATAGATTTTATCATATGTAAATTGTATATATCAAAACATATAGGAAAAACAGAGTACATGACCCTATTTGAGTCATTCGTAGGAAACTGGATGTACCTCAAGACCATACTGTTAAGTGAATTAACTCAGACATATAAGCTTCAATAACAAATCATTTCTCTTACATAAAAGATGACATAGAAGAAAGATAAAAGGAAAAAAAGAGAGAGAAAACTACTGTAATCTAGCTTAGACAATGCATCTAAAATGTACCATGACTTAGTATAATTTTCTTACATGTTTTATATGTTCTTTGGTCTATCAGTCTGGTTTTTAATCTATATATATGATAATTAAATTTATAAGGTCTTTAAGCTAAATAAATTAGACAGATAAAAGAGGGGTGGAAGGAAGAGGAAAAAAGAATTGACATGTGTTATGTGCATGTAGCAAATTCTCTACAGTGAATGTCATCATTTTGTATTGCAAACATGTATTAATAAAAGTAAAAAGTATATTCTGGATGGAGAACAATAGGATGGCTAGGTAAATGATTTTGGACTATCTTTCCTCAGTGACCACTTCCTCAATTACAGATGCAAAGCACAGTTCTCCAAGTTTTCCCTGAAAAAAGATCTGGAAGGAGAATCTCCATGTGGTAACAGTGGGAGAAGGAGCCCTACTGACAAGATGAAAATCAATGGAAAACATCTGGGCCCAGAGTCTTCACTTCAACTTATTTTTAGTAAAACTTGGATTTTTATTAATAATGGACTCTGTTGCCTTATAGCATTAAACCAAAACACAAACTTATGCCTAAGGGAGAGGCAATCAAGTTATTTTTTTACCATTCCTATTTCATTTTAGAGAACAAGAGTGAAGATTATTTTGTTAGATCTCTGTGCTTGATTAAAACGAGGCTCCCTTGGAATGCATAAAGATTAGGGATATTTTCTTAGAACATAATGAAAGAAGCGCTCTTGCTTCTTGAGGTTCAAACATAGGGCAGAGAATTATCAAGCTGTACTCAATTCCTATAGCACACCAATGACCCAGAGACAGAATGAGGAAAAACATGGCTGACAAAGAAGAGGAAGTGAAGCTGGGGATGAGAAAGTGTTAAGAATAAACAATACCAAGTTTGTTCTTGCCAAGTCTCTCCCAATACCAAATACATACTAAGTACTAGTATGCAGCAGTAAGTATCCTGTATACGTTTTAACATTCTAATTGAACTGAGTTGAGTTGAATGGCCTCAACTGAAAGGAGAGAGGAAGCTATGAATCACAGTCCCCGGAAGAGGTTTCACTTACAGCAACTCAAGAACTCACCCCCAGAGTCTATGGTAAGAAGTCATTATTCAGATATTTGCCTTCTCCAAATACTGTATTTTCAAAATGTTCTTATTGTTGATGGTCATAACTGAGTGCCTCATGGATTATAATATTACTTTTTATCCTCAGATCTCTACTATTATGCAAAAATACTCAAGGGTAGTAGTAGGTCGTCAACAGTTGACATACTCTGAAGTATTTCCATGTAAAATCAGTATCAGCGTGGCTGTAGTTAACTCACCACTGAAATTTAAAGATACAGTAATTTAACAACAGACACTGTAGACACTATTAAACTGAACATTATTCTTTTGAGCTTAGTTCCCAGTAAGAAAATTACCCTTCCACAAAAGAGGCCAGATAAGACCCAGGTGTGGTGGTGTAAGCCTGTAATCTTAGTACTCTTGGAGGCTGAGGCAGGAGGATCACAGGTTTGAGGCCAGTCTGGGCAATTTAGCGATTTAGTGAGACCCCATCTCAAAGTAAAAAAATTTAAAAAATAGAAAAGGGGTTGTAGCTCAATGTGAAGGTGTCTTAGTTACTATTTTTGTGGCTGAGACAACTCAGCAACTGACACTCAAAGTTAAAAGAAAGGAAATGTTTATTGTAGCTCATGGTTTGTAGAGGTTTCAGTCCATAATTTGCTGGCTCCAAGGCAGGGTGGACAAGTCATGGTGCTCTACAGGCGATAAAACAACAAACTGTACTGTATCCCTAAAATGTACCAATAAACTCAATTAAAGCTAAAAAAAACAAAAAACAAAAACAAAAACAACAAAAAAACCCCCCCAGCAAACTAGTGAAGAAGCAGCATGTGAGAAGAGATAAGCAATGACCCCTTTCTGTCCCTTTTATCCTCTCCAGGCTACACATGCTTTGGGTAGGTAGCACTCACACCTAGGGTGGGGCAGCCTGAATCCTAGCTTCACACCTTGAGTCAATCCCAGCATCACACACCCAAGGTCCAGCCACCTCTGAAAAGCCCCACCTGTGACTGTGTGAGGCTTTGGGGGGACATCTAGATACAAGCCATAACAGAAGTTCCCGGATTCAATTCCCAGTATGGCCAAGAAGGAGGAGGAGTAACAGGAGCCGGAGGGGAAAGAAGGGAAAAGGAGAGGGAGGAAGGGGAGGAAGCAAGGAAGGAAAGAAGAAATGTCCCTCATTGCTGCTCTACCCAATTATAGAGCACTGAGGGAAAAGGAGAGGGTGAAGAGAGCACAGTGAAAGATACGGTGATGAAGCCACTTGTAAGGCAAAGCAAGTATCTGGTCAGATTTTTTCCAAAATATTTTGGAGGGAGAAAAAGCTTTAGAAAAGCCATAATGTAAGAGATAGCCTGAGTGCAATTTAAACCACTAAACTTTAAACTACTGTGGATTGACTGAGAGAAATTGACAGTTGGATGTAAAAATGGTCTATAAACTGTACAGAAAATCACAACTTAGAGAGGGCTAGGGGACCGTCAGTACCCAGTTCTCGGCACTGAGGACCAGCCAAATGCAATCACTGACAGCACAACCAAAGTCTATTCTACATTAGATCCACAGCCAGTTAGCAGTTTTCATCAATTTCTGAGGAAGGAAAAATTGGAAATTGAAATGAGAATTTCATTTACATTAATTTGACTTTGCTAAATATAATTTTGTTTACATTATACATATAGTTACACAAGTTGGAGTTTCTGTTTTGTCAGGGTCCCGGGATATAAATGATTACATACTCAAATCGAGTAATTTGAAGGATGTTCAATAGAGGAAATGCTTTAGGGAAACCCTGAGAGCTGCAGAGCAGTGAACAGGGATTATTAAAGCAGTGGTGGGAGTTCCTGACTCCCCTTCCAGGAATAAAGCAATGATTTTATTCAACAAGGAAGT